>NC_030422.2:7740099-7800099 GCF_001660625.3 Ictalurus punctatus | reverse complement strand
AGAGAGAGACACACACACACACACACACACACACACAAGTAGTATCATAAGAATTAAAATTGATATGACTCCCCCTTCTCTCTCTTTACACGTACACTTATTTGGGCCTCAGTTGTCACTTTCTCACTTTCTGTTCTTTGAGGACATCAGTCACTTCACACATGATCACACACACACACACACACACACACACACAAACACACACACACACACACACAAACACAGTTTACTTCTGTCTATATTTAGAGTGTTAATTAACTCTGTTCCTCCTTCCACTGGGACTTCCTGCTGCTCACTCCTGTTTGTCACTTCCAGGCCTCCTTACTTTCAATCAGCAGATTTTTTTTTTTTTTTCTCTTTCCCAGTATCCCTCATGCACTATCAGCCTCTCAGTTGTGTTTAGAGGTTTGTGAGGCTTTGTGTAAGTAAACTGTAATGGGAATCAGTAAGCATTCTGAGTCGATCTGAAGACTTTTACACGACAGTGTGAGGACAGTTTGATGAGTGGTTGCTAGGCAATGGTGTCACTGCCATCTGTTGACTTCTTGGTACATGGTGAAACCCACCTCTGTTGTGTTAGTTTGTGTCAGTGTGTGTGTGTGTGTGTGTGTGGGGGGGGGGGGGGGCTGGGGGGGGGTTGGTGTGCCTGCTTCATTTGTGTTTTCTTTGTTTTTCATGGAAAACAAAAATGCACAGAAAGAGACACGTACTTACACAGTGACATACAAACAAGCATCTTATACCAACCATTCCTACATTTTATGATTTTACAGGACAGAATAAAGGTGAAAGCTTAACTTAGTGGAAATATCGATGAATGAAAACATTCAGTTTAATGATGAGATCCATAATTAAATGTTTTGAGTTCAATATGAAAACGATCAACTAAATTTAAACATTAAAACAAATGAATTGAATAATGTAATGCATCTTTGGCCATGCAAGTCTTTCAGACATGGTGTGTGAAGAGAAGAAGAGCCACACTGGGGGTTGAGAGATTATGTGTGGGTGGGAGAGAGCTAGGGACAGAGAGGGAGAGATGACAAGTGGGTGGTGGGAGAAGAAAATGAAAGTAAGAGAGAGAGAGAGAGAGAGAGAGAGAGAGAGAGAGAGAGAGAGAGAGAGAGAGATAGAGCATCAAGAAGGGTCAGAGTTCTGTACAAATCAAATGTAACATTACTAATGCTACAACCCTTTAAATGTACTGTACCTAAGCAGATGAATGAATGAATCAATCAATAAATCAGTTAATCCAATCCATCCATCCATTTTCTGTACTGCCTATCCTACACAGGGTTGCGGGGAGCCTGGAGCCTATCCCATGGGATTCGGGGCACAAGATGCCAACCCATCACGGGGCACTAATCAATTAACTAATTAATCAACTAATAAACATTATGATTATGGACCATAGAAGCTTTTTGGCAACCTTTAACCACCTACCTTCCATGGAATCACTGACATTGTAAATCTTGGTTTACAGCTGTTAGGAATCTAGATTTCCTATATAACATATTTTTAAAAAATCATGACACGTAATTATTCTCTAAAACAACAAGCATCATATTCTTCATAAAAACATAACCAAGTTTTAATCCTGTCCAAAAGTGTCCAAAATTGTTGCGGTGCAATTTTAAGACAAATTACCACCACTCTACTGCCAGTTCATTTTTTATCCCCCACATTCATAATCATATGAAGTTTCTAAATAATTATGAAACTGCTATTTGCATTTAATACGGAGACTCGGTATTGTTGCACACTTAGAATTCACTTAATTGCCTTCCATTAAAATGCCATCAGTGCTTCTTGCTAGTTTGCTATCATTTACTGTTTGGGATCGTGAGACGCAATTAAACCTCACTCAGTGAAACAATCCTGTCATCCCAGAGGACACAGCCTGGTCCACCGCAATCTTCATTTTTTATTCTTTCTTACATGCACATGCTTTCTGCGTGTAAGATATCACTGAGCAGCACCGAGAGAGAGATTTTAGGAGAGATAATTGAATGGACAGGAGGCCGAGGCACTGTTCTGGATCTGTTTGTGTTGATGATTTAATATTGAGGGCTCATATTCTACACTGTCCTGAAAAGAAATGAAAGTAATTATAATGTAAGGTTACAGAGGTGTAGTTGTACCAAGTGAAATGTACAATAGGCGACTTTGTTCATAGTGATGAATGATGATGTAATTAAAGCTTTTGCATCAACTCATTTATGCGCAGCTCTCCAAAGTCTTAATTCAATCAGATGTTAAAACTCATGTAAATTGTTCATTACTAAATTAAATCTTTTGGTGTCCATTATTTGTGTCAGTGTAGTTATTCGTGTTTTGTGGATGGTCAGGCAAGGTCAGAGCGCATGGATTTTTACCCATAACCTAAACTGTCTTATTGATTTAATGGTAATTAAGGTTGCATGAGTAGAATTAATTTGTTTTGTTTTGTTGTTATTGTTTTCAGTTGCAGTACACACACACACACACATACTGTACATCCAGACTCAAACACCTGAACCTTCTGGTGTGGTACCAGAGTAAAGACTCCTAATGAACCAGTGTCTATTCTGGTTAAGGTTTTATTTTGACTTCAGAGTTTCTCAAAAACATTAAGGATTTTAATATCGCCCAACCTAATTAGTCTACATCTACAATTGAAGGAGTAATTTCCAGAGGAACACTGCATCAGTTAAAATTAATTCAGGAAGAATACCATGCCATAAAACAAAGAGCTCACTGATTGTTACACATGGAAGCCAGATGGATGCGCATGCAATGCGTCTTTATTAGAGCTCAATCGAGATCATAATCTCAAGCAAGGGTCAATGTTTAACAGAGGTTTATTAAGTTTTATAGCATGATATTGAAAGAAATAAGTAATACAAAGGATTGCCAACTGGAGGAAATTGGAAAAAACTCCAGGGTAAATATCTACCCATGACAAACTGAGAAAATAACTTGAATGTTCTGACAGTGAAGTTACAGAAAGACCGGAGGCCTTGGCAGCGGTCATGAAATGATCGCTGATGATCTCCTCCCAGTTTTGAGACTGGACACAATTCCACAATATTTTCTTCTGAGATTGGACACAGTATCACCCATAGTTATGTTAAAATGACCCATATTGTAGGCTTACACTTTTGAACTCATACATACAGTATCTCACAAAAGTGAGTACACCCACATTTTTGTAAATATTTGATGATATCCTTTTCATGTGACAACACTGAAGAAACGACACTTTGCTACAATGTAAAGTAGTGAGTGTACAGCTTGTGTAACAGTGTAAATTGGAAAAAACTCCAGGGTAAATATTTTATTATATAATTTGCTGTCCCCTCAAAATAACTCAACACACAACCATTGATGTCTAAACTGCTGGCAACAAAAGTGAGTACACCCCTAAGTGAAAATGTCCAAATTGAGCCCAATTAGCCATTTTCCCTCCCCAAAGTCATGTGACTTGTTAGTGTTGCAAGGTCTCAGGTGTGAATGGGGAGCAGGTGTGTTAAATTTGGTGTCATCGCTCTCACACTCCCTCATACTGGTCACTGGAAGTTCAACATGGCGCCTCATTGCAAAGAACTCTCTGAGGATCTGAAAAAAGAATTGTTGCTCTACATAAAGATGTCCTAGGATATAAGAAGGTTGCCAAGACCCTGACACTGAGCTGCAGCACGGTGGCCAAGACGGTTTAACAGGACAGGTTCCACTCAGAACAGGCCTCGCCATGGTCGACCAAAGAAGTTGAGTGCATGTGCTCAGCATCATATGCAGAGGTTGTCTTTGGGAAATAGACGTATGAGTGCTGCCAGCATTGCTGCAGAGGTTGAAGGGGTGGGGGGGTCAGCCTGTCAGTGTTCAGACCATACGCCGCACACTGCATCAAATTGGTCTGCATGGCTGTCGTCCCGGAAGGAAGCCTCTTCTAAAGATGATGCACAAGAAAGCCCACGAACAGTTTGCTGAAGACGAGCAGACTAAGGACATGGATTACTGGAACCATGTCCTGTGGTCTGATGAGACCCAGATAAACTTATTTGGATCAGATGTTGTCAAGCATGTGTGCGGCAAAAGAGGTGAGGAGTACAAAGACAAGTGTGTCTTGCCTACAGTCAAGCATGGTGGTGGGAGTGTCATGGTCTGGGGCTGCAGGAGTGCTGCCGGCACTGGGGAGCTACAGTTCATTGAGGGAACCATGAATGCCAACATGTACTGTGACATACTGAAGCAGAGCATGATCAGTATGCAGTATTCCAGCATGATAACGACCCCAAACACACCTCCAAGATGACCACTGCCTTGCTAAAGAAGCTGAGGGTGAAGGTGATGGACTAAACCCTATTGAGCATCTGTGGGGCATCCTCAAACAGAAGGTGGAGGAGCACAAGGTCTCTAACCTCCACCAGCTCCGTGATGTCCTCATGGAGGAGTGGAAGAGGACTCCAGTGGCAATCTGTGAAGCTCTGGTGAACTCCATGCCCAAGAGGGTTAAGGCAGTGCTGGAAAATAATGCTGGCCACACAAAATATTGACACTTTGGGCCCAATCTGGACATTTTCACTTAGGGGTGTACTCACTTTTGTTGCCAGCGGTTTAGACATTAATGGCTGTGTGTTGAGTTATTTTGAGAGGACAGCAAATGTACACTGTTACACAAGCTGTACACTCACTACTTTACATTGTAGCAAAGTGTCATTTCTTCAGTGTTGTCACATGAAAAGATATCATCTAATATTTACAAAAATGTGAGGGGTGTACTCACTTAATGAGATACTGTATATCATGTCTATGTAGTGCTGTGTTCCCGTAAGATTTCTCTAATATATTATTTTGCACCTCTTTAAGCAGTCTATAATAATTGAACCATACTGATAATTTTGTCATCAAGAACTGAAACTGTGTCTAGTAAACTTATAACCGTCAAAGGACCACTAAGAGTAAAAGAAAAAGAGAATAAGCAGAATTTGCTTAAGCATAAATAGCACAAAATGGTCAATATAATTAGTGAGCAGTAGGTACAGCTACCATCTGGACCATTGTCCCCAAGGACAAAATAAAGAAGGGAGATAGTGAGAAAGAATATTCTCTGCGTGTGTGTGTGTGTGTGTGAATATTCTGACCAGAGCAGATGTTGCACTGTGTGACCAAATGAATAAAAGTCCAACAGGAGACTGACAACTGTGACATCACCCCCTCTTCAGGCATGCAGACACACACTCACACACAGTCTTTCACCTTCTTTCCGACGCATTATACCCATAACATCTCATAAAGGAAGGATATCATCATCCTCGTTTCTTAATTTTGCTTTTGACCTTTTGTTTATCATCCTCTAAGCTCTCTTTGCCTTGCTCTTCAACACTTTCTGAGTTCTGTCTATCCAGTCTAATAGTGACCTCACATCTGCTCAAAGTGTGGCATAAATTTAGATGTGATGGAAGGGAGAAAATGCAAAAAACACTTTCACTACCCAAGGCAGTTGTAGCTAGCACTGATGAAAGCGCTGAGAACCCATATTTATTTATGGAAAAGACCAGATGGTGGCAGCTGCTAAAAATGTTTTTTTTTTGTTTTTTTTTTTTGTTTTTTGCTGCTGCAAAAAACTGGTATAAAAGTTGTGCCTCTTTCTTTGTCTAAAACGCATCTGTCTTTTGGATACATGTGGAATAAATCATCAGCAGATACTGTGTGTCCTTCTGCACAAAAGGTCTTTGTATTTTCCTTTGAGTCCATACTTTCATGTTCTGCGACCTTCTGTCAGTGACGTCTGAATATCCTAGAGGACCTGATACACAGACTTGACGATGCAGTAAACTAATGTAAATCTGATATCTCCGACAGAAACCAATCCAATCAATGACTCAATAAAAAAGACTGCACTTAAATCATTCACAGCCGCTCTAATCTATACATTTACACTCGAATAAACAGAATAAAACTCTTGCTATTTTAAGGCTCTTAACAGTCTGGCAGTCTGAATCCCAATGTGATAATCAAGTGCAAATTGCTTTAGTAGGAGTTTCACTTGAATTCATTGATGCTGCATTTACCCCTTTCATTTTAACACTTCAGCAACACTCTCTGAAGAGCAGGAGAAAAAAAAATCAAATACAGTTTAGTGACAGGGTGAGTCACGCGCCACACTCACTACCCCTTCCTCTAAAGCCCCAACACTGTACCTGACTTCTCAGTAATTACATCTACGAGTGTGTCATGTGGTGAGGAACAATTAGACGTATGAATGATTGCTGCCCCACTACTGTGTGTGTGTGTGTGTGTGTGTGTGTGTGTGTGTGAGAGATACTAACACCATATGGTGCTTATGGAAATTATTTAAGCAAAAGGTGAAACATAAAAGAAAAGCAACATCTATTCTGGCTCAATGCTTAGGTTGCAGTTATATTAAAGAACTAAAAATAACTGAAGTGGACCTTGTTCACAGCTCTGTGAAGTCAACTACTTATATCATCTTCAGTTGATACATACAATTACAATGACATAGTTATAAATACAGCTAATTAATGTTATGCCTACACAGAAATGTAACTCAAACCCTAATATCAATATCTTTTTTTGTTTGTGTATTTTTTTATAAAAACATTCTATGTTTATGGGAACATTTGCTCTCCATTGAGATATAAAGACGTGAACCCCCCCACCCCCCCCCCATGGAGTCATGGCTATAGGCATTAAATATTTAGGTTCTCATTTAGCTGAAAATTACACCGAGGAGGGGAGAACGAGCTAGGTGATAGAGAACAAATGACCTTTTTGTTTTGTTCCTCTCCTTTTGTCTAAATTAAAAATGAATGTGTTGAAGCAATGGTCTACCGAGACCTTTTTCTTGGTCTCTGTGCTTCTTCATCCACATCTCTCTGTCTTCTCTCACTCGCTTTCCACCCGCACTAGTCATGGCAGCTCTCAGAACTCACTCGCTCATGTTCACAGCACCACAGGTTGTCCTTGTTGTCCAGACATCATGACAAAAAACAAAAGCAGCAGACATCAAATCTGTTTAAAAAACCTAAAAAAGCCAGACCTCTAATGAATATGTATGTGAATGATGCATCAATTAGATCTTAAGTAAGACGGTAAATTAAAGCAAGAAACTTAGTCTTTCTAAGTTGTTCATTCAAGATGACTTTTTTTTTTTTTTTTTTTAATTGTATGGTCACATTTTACCATTTGTAGTAACTAGGGAATCATTAGACACAAACATATTGGATATAAATTTATCAATATATATTAATGGACTAATGGACAGATGGTAGGTGTATAATAACGTAACCAAAATGTTTTGGCAAAATACTAAACAATGGTAATGTTTAGTAACTAAACAATGATAATAAATGTTAACATGATGCATTTGTCACGTAATATCAGAGAAGGAACTCTAGACTATAGCTCCCAGCAGCCACCGCACCTCACTGCGTCACGGTCACATGACCACCTGCACCTGGAGCACTTATGTGTACATTAGCCACAGTTTGCACGGCACTGCTCGTCTTGTATATGTCTTTCTTTTCCCTTGTCTCTGCGGCGGTGTTTATGGTCATTGTTTTATGTTTATTCCTAGCCTTAGTCTTTTTGCCATTAGTTCGAAGTTCCTGTCTTGTTTTTGTATTTAAAGCTATCTGCACTTGCATCCAACTCAGCCTCCATATCATGACAGAATCACTCATGCTGAAGCCTTTGTTCTTCTGGGCTGACCTGTGCAAAGCATGTGCGCAAATATATGCGCATGGATTTCCACACACACTTACACACACACCATACACAAACCCAGGTAACATCAGGCTAATAGATTGTATGTTAATAATACATGTCTGAACAGTAATAACGAGTTCATATTCTCAGCCTCGGGCAGTGTTCCTAATCCTTGGGGTGTCTGTGCACTAGAAGACGAGGGGCCATATGCATGTGTTTATTGTTTATGCCTGCCACGTTTTACAATGCAGTGTTGTTGTACCCCTTCAGGGCTTAGCAGTGCAAAGGTGCCCCCTACAGCTGGGATTTGCATTCAGAGTGCCAGCTCTGCCATGTTGTTTCAGGGCTCTGAGGTCTCCGAGACCACCCTTAGCTACATTCATGTTGAGAGTGAGGGATCTTAGGATCCATCGCTACCACGGTGCTATGCAGCATATCAAGCAGTTATCAGTCTGCATTTACTCTTCAGTTTCCAGTACTTAGCATTCTCTGCTGAGTGCTCGGAAGCACAGGGAGAATATTTGGAAACAAGTAGGAAAATCTTAAAAGAGAATCATATTGGGTTCGCATTTTCTCATAAAAAAAAAATACCATCAGGGATCAACAAACTAATATGTTGACTGCAATTAAAATGCACCATGTAGGCTTCATTAATGTTCACCGAGCTTCTGAAGAAATCCTCTATTCGCACTGTCTTGCCTTTTCTCTTGCAAGGCATGAGAGTGCAAATAGACTTCCAGGTCTTTCAGTTGTGTTTTATAGCCAGGGTGATCAGTAGAGATTTATGGATTGGGGACTGTGCCGTTATTATGGGGCATGATCCCCAGAGAATTTTTTTTTAAAACTGGACCCAAATGATCTGTTCAACATGAATTTTTAAAGTAGAAATAGACAAAATATGCTAGATGGTCAAATTGGCACACAATAAATATTTGTCATTATTTGTCATCTAATAATCATTAGATGAGTGAAACCCTAATGCCTGCTTTAGTGTTCCTAAATCGCCCAGTTAGTGGATTTTTATGCTAGAATTGGGTGGGGGTGGGGGGTTGTTTTGTTAAATGCACTTTGTTGAGTGCTTAAACAATTCAAACTCACGTTGTTCTTGATCACTAGCCTTCACGAGACATGCTCCTTAAGCCCTGTCTGTCACCTTCAGCTTTTTACTCTCTCCTTGCCCATGTTTAGTAACACTTTATTTTCTATTTAATTCAGATTTACAAGAACTCCAGGTTAATTAGATATCACGCGTGCCAGTACATAGGTCAGTTATCTTGGCAATGCCATGACATTGCTTTGTTTCAAAGGGTGTCTGACTCCATTTTCTTACAGGTACTTTCGTAGATATTGAGGCGCTGCCTCAAGTCAGACAACTGACGTATGAGACGGCACAGGCAGCGAGGCATCAAGGCAGTCTTTACTCCTGCTTTGCAGAATGAGTAGCGCAGCCAGGGCAATGATGAATTAGAGCAGAAGAAGCCTCCCCCATGTCCTAACACCCAGCAAGCTTTAATAACAGCTTTATCCTGGTCAAGGTCACAGTGGATCCAGAGTCTAGCCTAGAAATATTGGCTGTTAAGTAGGAATACTGCACAGCCTGGATGGCACACTAGTCCTTCGCAGCACACTGGTCCCACACATTCACACAATCATTCACACACATCATAGCAGCCAGTCCACCTACTGGCATGTTTTCAAGGGGGTAGGAGGAAATCACAGAATCCAGAGAAAAACACACAGAGTTACTGGGAGAACATGTGACACAGACACTAACCTAAGCTGTGAACCATAACACTACCTGCTGCAACACTGTCTGTCCTGACTCATATTTTACAGTGCCCTACACTAATATTGGCACCCTTGGTAAATATGAGCAAAGAAGGCTGTGAAAAATTGTCTTTATTGTTTAACCTTGATCTTTTGTTTAAAAAAAATTCATAAAAATACTCTGCTCTGGATATCAAACAATTGCAAACACAACACAGGTTTATCCAAAAAAAAACAAAGCTTTGTTAAAAATAGGACAACACTTATTGTGTCGACCGTTTGTTCCATGCCAGAGAAACGTGGAAGCCTGGCTGGATTAACACACACTCCTCGCATACCACTGATATGAAGTTGTTTATTTTGTCTGTTTACAGAAATGAAATATGAATGAAAAGTTGTTGATAATTAAACCTTGACATCAAACTTGACGAAAAACTGCTTATTCTGAATTGGTGTGCAAGAACATGGTCAAAAAAGGTGTTTCCAGCTCCCCATTTTCCATCGGCCCACCCACAAGCTTAACCTACGTCACATATACCTTTTCCCTCATTACACGTGACCTGTGACATCAGAGCAAACACCATTAGGTACATCTATCCATCCTTCCATCCATCTTCTATACCGCTTATCCTTTCTTCAGGTTCACGGGGAACCTGGACTCTATCCCAGGGAGCATGGGGCACAAGGCGGGGTACACCCTGGACAGGGTGCCAATCCATTTCAGGGTAAAATCACATACACATTCACACACCCATTCATAAACTACGGACACTTTGGACACGCCAATCAACCTACCGTGCATGTCTTTGGACTGGGGGAGGAAACCGGAGTACCCGGAGGAAACCCCCGCATCACAGGAACAACATGCAAACTCCGCACACACATGGCCCCGGTGGGAATCGAACCCCCGACCCTGGAGGTGTGAGGCAAACGTGCCAACCACTAAGAAACCGTGCGCCCTATTTTGCATATAAAATAGCAAAAATGGCTAAAACATTCCAGCCCCTAATTTTTGTGTAACAAATAATTACCAAAAATATACATCAATAGCCATTTATGCATCATCATACATTAACCAAAAATAATCATGATTTTTTTTTCCTTTCTTTGCTTTTATTCTCACTTCTTCCATGTCTAACTCCAGTTGCTCATCCTGAGACTCCGATTGCGCAACCATTATCGTGCGCGCTGTGCTCATGCCTCGGAAAGACTCAATGCACCGACTATAACGCCTTACTCCGGGCCTTTTCTGCGGCCTGTGAAACGCTGTCATGTGGCGACACAGATTCCACAACAGCAGCACCTTGCACTTGTTCAGGTTCACCCTCCACCTCCTCAGCTTTAAGCCAAAGTTCAACACCATCAAGAATCTCTTTGCAGTGCGATAGTTTAGGTTCATACCAGTCATCATGATCATGCTCCTTTTCCTCATCAGGCAATAAAGATTGAACAGTATTTTGTAACTCGTCCAAGTATTGAATATAAACACCAATTCGTTCATGTCACCTGCTTCGATAAGAGCATTTATTTCACTACGCTTTCACATGAGGACACCCAGCTTTCCTCTTCGTGCTGTGATTCATTTAAACAGTTTCCTTTCCTTCTGAACCAGGGTCTCATCATCATCATCATCATCATCATCTGCTTGTTCCTGCATTTTCACTCTTGTATTATTTTCAGCGAAGAATCAACATTCAAAGATGCAAATATAATCCATGCATTCAAACTTTTCCTGATTAACGCCCACTCCTCGCAAATCACTGATATGAAATGATTTATTTTCTATGTTTACAGAAACAAAAGATGAATGAAAAGTTGTTGACAATAAATCTTGCCATCAAACTTAGCGAAAACTGCTTATTTTTGAATTGGTGTGTTTCCCCAGCACGATATTTTACATCGGCTCACCCAGAAAGGTTCAAACCTACGTCACATATACCTTTCTCGCATTACACGTGACCTATGACATCAGAGCAAACACAAATACATAATACTGGATAATAAATCATAATTGTTCATTGCCATACCACTAACCCCTAAATGTCAGTTTTGCATATAAAATAGCAAATATGGCTAGAACACCATGTGTTCTCCAAACTCATCAGGCATTATAGGAGAAGACTCTGAGCTGTTATCTCTGAGGGATAGCACAAAGTATTGAGCAAAAGCGTGCCATTAATTGTTGCACACCTATATTTAACAAAGATTTTTCTTTGATAAACCTGTATTGTGTTTGTAATTGTTTGATATCCATGAGAGCAGAGAATTTTTGTGAATTTCTTTAAACAAAAGTTCAAAAGATTAATCAATAAAGACACATTTTCACAGCCTTCTTTGCTCATATTTACCAAGGGTGCCAATATTAGTGGAGGGCACCGTACATAGCCCAACAATTCATACATTCGTGCTAATGAGGATGTTAGTACTAGATACGTACGTTAGGAAAGGTGTAGTGGAGAGTGGAGAGGCGTTAACTACACTACAGTAGCTACACTGCTGCTAAACTGTATATTTTAGTATTGTGTCAATAGCTGAGCTTCTTTACTAAGTAGTGGTTAAGTGCAACAAAATTCTACACCGCATTTTCCCTTTCCAAATAACCATCCATTTTCTGTAGGCTACCGCTTATCCTAGACAGGGTCACAGGGAGCCTGGAGCCTATCCCAGTGGACTCAGGGCACAAGGCGGAGCCTGGGTGCTAACCCATCTCAGGGCACAATCACACACACTATGGACAATTTGGAAATGCCAATCAGCTGATGGAGGAAATGGAGGAAATCCCCGAAGCATGGGGAGGACATGGAAAATTCCCAATTTCCCCTAATTAATGTAGCGCATATGTGTATGTCTCAGACCGTGTAGAGAATAACAGGATTGCACTACAGTTAAAGACGATCCATTCTTCTAGTGATGAAAACATCCATGGCCATTTTTATTTCATGCAGTAAATCCAGTAAAGTAACTTCAGTGAAGTTAGCTACTTTTTCTTATTAGCTTGTATTGTAGCTAGCTAGTTTATCAAAAGTTTTGGCTGCAGCTTAGCTATTTTAAATCATGAGTAACTTGTATCTTGACTAATTACATTGGAAATGTAGCTTCCCCGACACTGGAAAGCTGTAATGACTTTAAGGTCGATACGTACTATTAACGAGTGATGTTTTTCTTAAATAATACTAAGAAAACATCACTCAGTAAGAAATTTCACGACACACGCATAGATACATGTGTCAAAAAAAAACCTTATTGAAGACCTGGTTAAGTGAGTGAAAAATAATGTAGTACTGTGTGTGTGTGTGTGTGTGTGTGTGTGTGTGTGTGTGTGTGTGTGTGTGTGTGTGTGTGTGTGTGTGTGTGTGTGTGTGTGAGTAAATGAGAAATACCGAAGGAACATGAAGGAAGAATCTAGACACGCACAAATCTTATCAGACAAATGTTCATCTTGTATGGTTCTTTTTAGGAAAAATTTCATATGGCTCGATCCCAATCAGGTCATAAGCGCATCGTCCATCACTGCCACACCCAGAGACACAGTGTCCTTCTGGGAGCCGTTGCCTGGCAACGAGGGCTGATTGAGTTTCGTTGGATGAGTGTGTGTGTGTGTGTGTGTGTGTGTGTGTGTGTGTGTGTGTGTGTGTGTGTGTGTGTGTGTGTGTGTGTGTGTGTGTGTGTGTGAAACGACTACTATGGTGTTAAAGACTTACACCTACACATGTTTTTTTATTATTATTTAATTTATGTTAAAAACTTCTTGGCTGATACTTGTAGTGTAGTTTATGGTACACTAAATAGAATGTGATTTTATCTTGAATATAAGTATAGGTAGAACTGCATGAATATTTTTCTGTGTGTGTGTGTGTGTGTGTGTGTGTGTGTGTGTGTGTGTTGTTAAAGTTCAATGTGTTCTCCCCGCTGTGATGCAGTGATATGACTGTTAATAACCCTAATTGACTCTGACAGACACTAAAAGGTTCTCCCAAACTCCTGGGGTTTTTTACACCTGAAGAAGTCTATGTGCAGGATAACACACCTCTTCCTCCCCATCTCTCTTTTCCTTTTCTCTCTCACACAAGCACACACACGCACACATACCAGTCAAAGTGTTGGCTATGCAAGAATTTATTTTCAAAAGAGACAGATAGGTTGATATATAGATAGACATGTAGATTGTCATAAATATGAAGATATAGATCATTCAGATTTGTTTTTGTATGATATTACTTTGTCAGACTTGGGTTCTTTGTTCAATTCAACATCCATGATTGTTTATCTAACAAAGGTATCAAGGTTAACATTAGGGTTAGGGGGGGGGGGAAACAACAACAGCAAATCCCACCCATCCTATCCTCACTCATTCAAATTTATACAAATCATTTTTACAAATTTATACAAATCATTCATGAAATCATGATTATTGTTTTGAGGTTAACCCTCAAAACAATTGCTAACCCCTTGTATATAGTCTAGTAATACTCTCCCCACCCAATCTAATCAAATAAAAATTAGAGACAGTTTACAGTAACTATGTCTAATCGGGGCATAATGGGGTGGTCTGCCACTACCACGTGAGAAGACACAGTATCCTTCCGTATCCTCCTTCATTCTGGTTTCCTGGTAGACAGATTTGAAATACACAAAAATATCCCAAGCTTGTTCCTGAATTATTTTTTTGATGAAACGTCTTTCGATTACTTTCATTCACCTCTTTGTCGTATTTTTTTCATGGTCACTGTCAGGCTGAGGTTCATTTTTCCTCCATAAAAACTGTACGTCACAGATACCTACTTTCATTTGACACTCAGGTTTGTTGATGGCTGCATGTTTTATATTGTCTAAGATGTTTATCTCTCAGGAGAAGGCATGAAGATATAAATTCCATCCATATGCTGTACATGCATAAGTTAGATGGTTAGACATGGTTAGGCTGTGCTTCCTGTTGCAACAGATGGCCTGCCACACAACAAGCTGATTGGATGCGCGTGGTATTATTTCTCACTTCTCACTTTGATGATTAATTCATGAATTTAATTTGTTTCAAAGTTTCAAAGATTAGACAAAATGTTGTTGTTTACAAAAATTTATTCATACAAATCTTACAACACCTTATTTTTGACATTTATACTGGTGATGTCTTTTGTGGTTCCCATTTATATATATATATATATATATATATATATATATATATATATATATATATATATATATATATATATATATATATATATAATCTACTATTTATCTACACAAGAAATAGATTTGTTTATTTAAGATTCATCTAAAGTAAGGCTTCAGGCGCTCTCAGACGTTACACACAGGATGAATTTCAGAAGCGTGAGTGTCCTATGATTTCTACACGGCTATCAATCACACACTATGCATAGTGAAGCTACTGTAAGACAAAGAACAGGAAATGGTGCAGGTAGTCGGACAAAATAGAGTGGGCCAGGTGACAATTGAATGAAAGTCATGTGATCCAGTGAAATGGAAAGAGTGTGAGCAGGTGATGTGCAGCATTGGAGGGCCACTAACGTGCCATCTGAGATTGGTGGCCATTTTTTAAGTCGAAGCAAAGGCACCCGAGCTGCAAGCTGCCCTCCTGCGTCACAAAGCCTGCAGGAGAATGCATAATTAAACAAACATTGATTTCACACTCACACCCTCTCTCTTACACTTTCACACATACATTCACTGCAGTTTTGAGTAGGTGTGCTTTAAGCAGCTTTTTTTCCCCCACAAATCCTTTCTTTAACTCTGAGATTTTATTCTATTCACACTCAAAATGGACTGTAGTATGGTAAGATTGCCTTTGTAGGTAATTAAGGCTGCACACAGCCTCATACAGCTGTGAAATCCTAATTAAGGCTATTAGCATTTGCAACTATAGAGACATGATACACGAAAAGTACCCAGAAGTCCCAAATCACGTTTCCATACACAGCAGTAAGATGAACACAGGGAGAGATGAACATGGAAAATGCAGATATCTGGCATTAAGAAGAGCAGATTACAGGGCCACTTTTTGTCAGGAAGGAGAGACTTTAATCTGTAAATCTAAAGGTGCTCCGTGTGTTTTTGCAACAGGAGAAAAAAATATGAGTTCCAATACAGAAAAAAGAAAATCACAGATCTAATTTTCCACAACCACAAATTCATGAGAAACATCTTACACACATAAATATACTGCACAATTATAAAAGCTGAACTGTATGCTTGTAAAAAAAAAAAAAAAAAAAAAAAAAACCCAAGTAAACACATTCACAAACTCCCACTCTCAAGATAAAGAGGTAAAGAATAACAGCTCGGAAAATAGTAGACAAGGTGCTTGGCCATGCTTTTACAGAAATAGGGAAGGTTGTGTGGTGGCTCAGAGAAAGAAGCATATCTAAGGAGGCCTTTATTCTACAAGTGTGTTCTGTAGAGTGTGTCACATTTACTTCATGAAAGGAACCCAAGAGCTATTTTCAGAGCAAATCTTTGGAAGTGAGAACATACCATGGTGTGAAACGTAACGTGTTTATCAAGTAGAGTGTGAACAGGTGAGAAAAGAAAGGAGTTGGCTCGTGAAATTTAAGCGCTAGATGGCAGAGGGGGAAAACGGCACGGGAGAAAGAAGGAAGAGTGAGAGGCACCTTTCCGAAAAGTAAAGGGCTAAGGTATGGGCCAGAGCCACAAAGCCACTCACCAGGAGATTGGGAGGGAACTGCTTCAGCCAGTTCCTCATAAATGCCTCAAACTCATCCCCATCCGGGAGCGCCCCAATGTCTATGCCTTGTAGAAATTGGTGCAAATCTAAGTCTTCAGGGCTGTTGTAAATAAAGAAGACTACACGCTTAATTTCAAGTTCCAACAAATAAAGAAGAGAGGTAACATTCAGTGCAATGATTGTCTTTAAGACAAATTTATTTACTCATACTCATAATGGTAGCTTGATATATTTAAAAGACAAAATATCGGAAGCATACCCTCCAAGTGCACATACACTTTGTTAAGGTCTAAAAAAAGAAATAAGGAAATATAGACTATATTTGGTCAGACTAAACGATTGGTCCACAAAGTAGTGTTGTGCGCTCTCAAGTGCTTCAGTACAAAAAAGAAAAGAAAAGAAAGAAAACAGTGTCATTATCAAAATATTCATTTCACCGTCTATACTTCATACATAAAGTACATGTTTTAAAAGAAACAGCAGTCGCACTCTTCATCTCAACACCCAGGACAGCAAAGAACAAGGTGGATTAAGCGGCTGTGGGTTTTTTTAGTGTTTTGAAAGCGCTAAAAATAGGCGAATCGTCGTCCTTTGGTTCTAACTCTCTGTCTGTACCTTTTGCCGAGGACCGCGGCCAGATATTTCCGAACGGCCATTTGCTTCCGGTAGCGGCTGTAGCTGTCAGTGAACACGCCGTCCGAGTGGCGCTTAGCCAGAGCTTCTGCCTCGTTCATAGCGCTGCCTCCTCTGAGAGAGAGAGAGAGAGAGAGAGAGAGTGAGAGAGGATGAGAGAGAGTGGGAGAGAGAGTGAGAGAGGGTGGGAGAGAGTGAGAGAGAGAGGGTGAGAGAGTGAGAGAGGGTGGGAGAGAGTGAGAGAGGGTGGGAGAGAGTGGTAGAGAGAGGGTGAGAGGGTGAGAGAGGGTGAGAGAGGGTGAAAGAGGGTGAGAGAGAGTGGGAGAGAGTGAGACATGGTGAGACATGGTGAGAAAGAGTGGGAGAGAGAGTGAGAGAGAGTGAGAGAGTGAGAGAGAACACGCAGGCACGTTAGTGTTACCGAAACCACATACAAACCTCCAGACTAAAGATGATAACAAAATAGTAAACTACGCCTTCATGCATATGAAACCGGATGAAATACTTTGTGTCTATTGGTCTATTGCTTTTCCCTGCTGAACAAAAAACAAAAGAAACCTTTACAGAAATTCTAATGGTTTCCACCACAAATACCATTAAAACCATTAATAAATGTTGTGTGTTTTGGGCCATTTTCTCTTAGGATTTAATATTTTGTATTGGTTTCCACTAGACATAAACATGCCACCCACAAGGATCATTTTCCCATAGTTTCCATTAAAACCAATACAATTTCCATTATAACCATTAAAACCATTAGAATTTCATAGTATTCACTATTAGAATTCGCATTCTTTTGTCTCTTTTTTTTCCTTCTTATAATTTTTATTCCTTCGCATCATTTTTTGGGGGACAGACCATCCGCGGACACAGGGACAGAAAAGAAGACACTGAAAGATGGAATGGTGGGGTGAGCATCCACACAAAAAAAGACGCACTAAAATAGGGATTAAACAGTATAAAGTGTTGCAGTTTGGGAGGTAAGGAGAGAGAGAGAGAGAGAGAGAGAGAGAGAGAGAGAGAGAGAGAGAGAGAGAGAGAGATGCGCTTACCCTAGGCGTTTTGCCATCTGAGCATTCATGTATTTCTGGGCTGATAACTGACCCAGCCATTGCCTGTAGGATTTATTAAACATCCCGTCTGCATGTCTTTCCGTTCTGTGGTGACAAAACACCAAACACACATATCGTCACACACCCTGCACGCCAAGATCGACATGCTGCATGGACCACAATGACTCAATCATACTTTCCAAAACTAAAACAAAGCTCCTTCACACATCCGTCTCCAGGCTGAACACCTTTCATTCCATTCATTTCACATACACACTCACACTCAAAAAGATCTCCACATGAAGCTGGAGTTAACTACACAACCTCCTGAAACAAAACACACATTTATATCACACACTGATGAACAACAACAACAAAATCCCTGACATACTACTATACTCATGGACAAGACGAATAACGTTCAAATGAGTGAAAGAAAATGAGAAAGGGGTTGAAGCTTCACCTTTTTTCTGGAGGAGAAAATATCTCGTAGACATCATCCGTGCCTGATGGGGAGCTTCTGAGTGCGATCTGCTCTGAGTCAAAGGCCAAGTCTGCTAATGAAGTGCCATCTTCATCATACGCCGCAGTCTCCAGCCTGCAATAAACAACAATGAATCACAAGCTGTTGATTTTTTCTTTCTTTCTTTCTTTCTTTCTTTCTTTCTTTCTTTCTTTTTTTTTTTTTTTTTTACCATAAACAGTTTTTCACTTTCACAAATGCGTGCCATGGAAAATTAACCTCATCCGCGACACTGACGGACTCAGGATGGAAAAAAAAACAAGGAATACCGTGTGTCGAGCTAAAAAAAAAAAAAAAAAACCCTGACATTGATGATTAATAAACGGAAGCCGCTGAAATGACGTGTTACACATATCACACACATCCACCGCGCTTCGTTCCATTATTGACTAACTTACATATATCTTTATAATGATCAGGTTTCTATTAAACATGATGGCTGGATTGGAAATCTTTTGGGGTTCCTATTGAAATCATGGCTCTTTCTGGAACTATTCCCTGCTCCAGGAGCCTTTGATTCCTGTTGGTATTTTTAATGGCTCCACCGGTGAGAACTGAAATAATCTTTTTTTTTTCTTTTCTTTTCTTTTTTTTTTTAAATCTTTCTTTCAGATCTTAAGGATGCGCCATCGATTTAAAAAAATAAATAAATAAGAACGCGCCTCATCTGTTTTTTATCCCATACTGATATTGCTTTCGGCAGAACTGTATAAGTAAGTGAGGGTTTATTTTATTTTATTTTTTGCCCGTGATTCCAGACTGATTCTCGTCCTTTGCCCCGTTTGCTCCTGCGCACGGTCGGATTGTCCTACCTGAGCGGAGAGGACGCGCTGCACTGCACCAGGAGCGCGTAGATGAGGAAACCTAAAGTCCCTCTGCTCCCCGACATGATCATTCTGCAGGAGGAAAAAACAACAACAACAACAACAACAGCAACAAAACAAACATCAGACCACATCATTGCATTACACACACCAAAAAGTCGGAATGCTTTTAAACGAACGATCTTAAGTTGTGCGGAGAAAGCGCAGCAGGTGTCCCGGGTTCCAGCGCACTGAGAGAGGCGCAGTTAAACACTTCATTCGAGCTGATAATGGGATAGATTTCACATTTACAACTTTGCCTAATATATGACGCGTATCCAATTCGTTAAAGTTAAAAGTATTCTCCTCGTGTTTAAATATTTGTCTTTTTTTTTTAGCTAGAAGTTTGGAGGGATTTGGCGTACCTACAGCGGTGCAAGGAGCGGGATGCAGTCCGGTGAAGCTGCGAGATAAAATCTCTCTCTCAATCTCTCTCTCTCTTTCTCAATCTCTCTCTCTCTCTCGCTCCTCAGGGCGTTTTTCCTCCCCGATTCTTATAAAACTTCACTGTCGCGCTCTCTGCTCTCGGCTCTCTGCTCACCAGCAGCGCGCAAGACTTCTACACTTGTACGTGTGGTACTCAGATTTCTCCGCTGCACTGGACGCCAGGAAGACCGCGTGCCGCCATCATATGTCTCACTTTCACGGCGGCTGGGCGAGTTTTATTCTGCCGTGGCGAGGCGAAAACCCCTTGTCGACGTCACTCACCTCGTTCCACCAGGACCGACGCGCTTTCTTCGTCACGGATTTACTTGGGCTGTACGTATAGAAAAAAAAAAAGAAAAAAAAGAAGAAGAGCTCATTTGACACAACACGTGAATGTGAATATATTGTTTGTTTTTTTTTATGAGTGTGTGTGTGTGTGTGTGGGGGGGGGGGTGTAGGGGGAGGGTGTTGATGGTGGTGTTTGGCGTAGGCAGGTTCAGGTAGACGCTGAATGACTCATCACTGCCTTCCCCTTTTAGCGCGTCTGTTTGTGGAGCTGTCCCACCGTCCCGGGCCTGAAATCGTACATCATACTTCTTTGATCTTTTTAGGGACCAAACACCTGAGTGGTATTTCCCATGCCCCATACACCAGAAAGCATAGGCCACACTACGTGGGAAAAGTGAACGCTGGTGCAACGGATTGTATAAACATCAGAAAAAACGTAACAGGTGCAACAGACTGTATTTTCCGGAAATATTTATTTATTTACTTACTTATTTATTCATTTATTTACTGAGACTATATGGAAGATCTAAGACAAACTGTTTAATATATATATATATATATATATATATATATATATATATATATATATATATATATATATATATATATATATATATATATATTAAAAAGGAAGATAGAATGACTTCAGTCAAGTGCATGGTCACATTTTTACAGATCTGTTTGATGTTAAAAATAGCACTCAACCTTTCTAAACGTTTTCAAATAGATTTATTTATTTATTTATTTTTGAATTCCGCGAGACTTTTGGTGAATGAATGAATGAATGAATGAATCACCAGGCCTCGTACGTCATGTGGGCATGTGACGAATATTCCCCAGTACTAGTCTACAGGGCTGATAAACTTAGTTAAAGTTTAACGTGATAGGAACGAACTTTTTCATTCCCTTCATAATTGACACGGAGCTCAAATCACTTGCCCGCGCGCGCCACCCAGTGTTTTACACTAATAAATACGTGATTGGACATATACATACATATATATATACACACATATATATATATATATATATATTTATATGTATGTACGAGTGTACCAAGCATTGGGAGGCGTACTATTAATAATGACAATATTTTTTGATTCACACATATACAACAGGAGCACAGCTGAAGTCTGTGCCTTGCAGCCTACACCAATTTTCTGATAGGCCTAAGCAAAATCTATAAAAAATAAATAAATAAATAATAATAAAAAAAAACATTATGCCGTATCATATTGTGTTCTCCAGCTCCAGCCCTGCTCTAGAGTCTCGTTCTGCGTAAAATCCCTGGAGAGCTCTGTGAGCTGCTCTTCCCCGAAATAAAACCGCACCGGTAAATAGCCCAAATCTAATACTGGAGTCACCATCAATATCCCAGCGGCATGACGACCTCAAACGGAGAAGCGGTAAACAGGCCTGTCATGCAACTGATAAGACTGTATTTACTTCATTATTTTTTGGTTCACAAAAGGATGTTTAGAGTAGAGACTTTTCAGATAGGATCTGGTTACAGTCCCATATTAGATTACCTAAGAATTTTGTGAATGTGAGCTATTTCATGAGCAATAATATGGGCTAATGTAATGCGTTGTAGTCAGTCTCTCTCTCTCTCTCTCTCTCTCTCTCTCTCTTACACAGAGCAAAATTCTCATATACATAAAGACATTACTCAGTCAATAATACAAGTTACTTGATGATCTCAGGGGCATATGATATTCAATTCAAAAAGCATTTTTATGTCTTCTGGCTTATGTACAGATTAATCTTTATATATATAAAATATTATATATGGAAGTAAAATTGCCATTACTTAGCAAACTAGTAACACCACACTGCATGTTGAGGAGAAAATTCCTTTTAAAGCCACGTTCGGAATCCAGAAAATCAGATGTTAACGGTTTGCTAACTTTAACAAGTCATATCACTGACTGCAAGAGTGAATAGTCGGGAGCAGTGGTGGCTTGGCAGTTAAGGCTCTGGGTTACTGCTTGGAAGGTCTGCCACTGTTGGGCCCTTGAGCACGGCCCTTAACCCTCTCTGCTCCAGGGGCGCTGTATCATGGCTGACCCTGCACTCTGACCCCAACTTCCTGACATACTGGGAAGAAAAGCGAAGAAAATAATTTCACTGTACTGTAATGTATATGTTATCCATAAAGACTCATTATCATCATCAGTGACCCCACTGGCACCATACCTGTTCAAAATATGCAAGATCTCCCTTATAGTTTCGAAAGTCAGTCTATATTCTAGATTTGAGTAGAGTTGAGAATGCAATTTTTGTGTTAATGAGAGAGAGAGAGAGAGAGAGAGAGAGAGAGAGAGAGAGAGAGAGAGAGAGAGATTGAATGAAAATAATTGCAGGGTTGCTTAATTAAGTACAATATGTAATTTTGGCTTTGATCCCATGCAAAAGGGTGATCTTACATCTCTCTCTCTCTCTCTCTCTCTCTCTCTCTCTCTCTCTCTCTCCCTCTCTTTGTTTTCTCTCTCTCCTCTGACTCAACTTTAGCACAGGCATCTTCTTTTGTTGCTTGTCACTGCTAGAAGCCAAGAAATTGTCAGTGCTGCACGGTCCACAGTCAAGACAGAAAGGTTATTTACTTATTTGGAGGTCATTCGGAAGTTAAACAGACATACAGTACACGTGTAGAATCAATCCATTCATCTAATATTTTACTGATGCGGATACAGAAAATCTATTCTATGAGTAGTATGAGGTATGTCTAAATTCTAAATTATGCATGCTGTTGGTTTTAAGTGAGCTTGCGCAGAGAAATGTAGTAATCATAAAACTGAAATCTGACCTCTTCCTCCTTCATCCCTGCCTGACATCACTGCTATTTGGTATCCTAGCAGACAAAACAAACAAAGAAAAAAAAAAATGAAAGTGCTTGTCATTTTACAAATTAAGTCTCCTGATTGTTATATATATATTTTAAAAAATGGATATTTTATATTAAAAATATATTAAAAATTATTAAAAATTTGGATATTTTACATGTTCATATTTTGTATCATATGCAGTCTAAAAAAAAAAACAAAATTATCTCACTTTTTTAAAAAAAAAAAATTTTGTTACAACTCACTACATAGCAGTGATAAAGCATGAAAGCTTTGTATGTATGTATGTATGTATATATATAAATATATATATATAAAGGTTTTTTTTTAAAGTTACAAAGTCAAAAGGCGCTAGTTTGTAGGAATTGTTATCAATAGTAATAATAAAACTAAAAAAAGAACTAAAGAAAGAACCACTACACTGCCTGTTCTGAAACTAAACTGCAGATTTATGCGTTTACAAAGTTTTGTAGCTAAATAATACAATCTCTCTTATCCATCCAGACGACCATAAACTAACCAATCACAGCGTTAGGGGGCGGGGCATGAGATCCAAGTTCACTTGCTTCCTCGAGGCAGGTAAAACTCTTATAACTGCGAAATGTTGAAAGCTAAAATCACCAAGCTTACAGTAAGCGATGTGAGGTTTCCTACGTCTTTGGAGCAGCATGGATCAGACGCCATGGTGTGTATAAACACAATGTAGGATTTACAAGCACTTTTGCAGATTCAGCACGTTCTTCCGTTCTTAAAGGGAGTCAGGCAACATTAACCGTAAACTTCACTGCAGTCACTTAAAGGAGCATGTTTTGTGACGTATTCCTCGTTTAATGTGTGATAGTCCTCGAGATGAGATCAGGTGAAGTGTTTCTGTACGCTGTGTTTAACGCGTTGGACGTTGCTTTGTCATGTGACCTGTTTCAGCACAAAGATCCGGACTACTCTGTCGCTTATGTTGTGCTCGACACAGACACGCATCTGAAAGGATTTGGTTTGACCTTCACGGTGGGAAGAGGCACTGAAATCGGTGAGCTTTACCGGTATTAAACCTGCCTTCCTTGTAATAACTTTAGCCTGGGATATTGTCTCAGACTACAGCGGAAGGGTCCTGTTTCTGCCAACCGTTGGCTCTGACGCCATCATGTGACCATGTGGTCACACACACACACACACACACACACAGACACCCTGAATGGGATGCCAATCCATTACAGGGAAGCATACACACATTCATTCACGCACCCACACTGACCTATATTTTTGGTAGGTGTGAGAAAATTTGAGAACTTGAGGACATAAGGAGAATGTGAAAAAGAAAATTCACACAGACATGAACCAAGCTCAAGATCAAACCGGGGATCCTGGAGCTGTGAGAAGGCAACACTACTCTCTGTACCACAGTGCACCCTATTATTATGATTATTATTATTGTTATTATTATTATTAAACAGACACTTTGATTTGGTGGTACTGTCAGAATTCAGGTTAACACCAGGGTTTTTCACCTCGCGCATTATTGTCTCTGTTTAGTTGTGTGTGCAGTAAAGGCCTTGTCAACTTTGGTGATTGGAAAAACACTGGAGGAGATAGTGAGTGACTTTAGAGGATTCTACAGACTCCTGTCAAATGACGGGCAAATGAGATGGGTAAGTAACCAAGCACGTGAAGGCATGTGGACAGTTAGACTCACATTTAATGACTTTACGTACATTGTGCCAGATTGGTCCAGAGAAGGGGGTCATCCAGCTGGCAACGGCCGCCATCCTCAATGCTATCTGGGATATGTGGGCGCATGCAGAGGGCAAGGTGAAGCATTTCAGTTGATTTCCTTTTTTTATTTTTTTTCTGCAGTTTATAGCCAGAAAGATACCACGAAGTGAAGTTTATTATACTCGTGTACCAATATCATTGCAGATATCTTGCACACCATGATAACTAGTAAAAACACAAGAAAATTGATTCTGATTAAACGACACAATAAGTTGAACTATCTGTAACCTACAGTTGTCATATCAGGTGAACACATATTTTATGTTGCATGCATGTAATATCATTTTCTCCATTAATACAGCCCCTCTGGAAGCTCCTCGTGGACATGGTAAGATCATACGACAGTATAACCTCAGTATTTAGTATTTCAATCTTCTCAGTGTGCTGCAGCATTGTTTCTGTGACTGTATTCGATACTGGGAGATACCCAAGAGAGATTTGTATAAGTGGTTGGGACTGTGTGTATGTGTGTGTTTTCACAGGACCCAAGGCAGCTTATCCGCTGTATAGATTTCACTTACATCACTGATGCGCTCACCGAACAGGAAGCATTAGGTGAGGTCATTATTATTAAGTGATGTTTACCCAGAATGTTTTGGCTTACAAAGCTTTCTCTTTCTTTTTCTGGAGATAGATATCCTGGAAAAAGCCAACAAGGGAAAGCAGCAGAGAGGTAAAAATCTCATGTTCTGAGTTTTGGATATAACAAATATGTAATGGAAGCTGGTTATCACATATATGCATAATGTAGTAGAACCAAACTTGACGTCGCACTAAGTGTATGCGTAATGTTGCGATCCTTTGTATAATAGTTCATGTAGATCTTCTTAATATGTTTGTCAAGTTCAGAGACTACCATACTGTACCTTACTCTGGACTTCTGAAGCACTGGAACATGTGTAGATAATAGCTGTGGAAAATCAGCTTGGACCTTTCCAAGTACAATGGATTGCAGCCTAAGACAAATACTTGGACATGGGTTTTGGTTGTTTGAATGGTCTAGAGTTGTCCACAATGCTGCTTGTTTGAATAAAGGGATTTCCTGCAAGAGACAACCGATGACATGAACATATTTCTACTACACAGTTATTTTGGACACATTTTCATTTTTGCCTGAAGCTTCCTATATCACACCTATTAATAAGTGTGGGCAATGAGATTTAACCCAGTATAGTGCAGTGGTGTGATGTAGATTACAATATGTGCACATTCATATGGACTCAGCACCCACACAGCAATGTTTGTACGGTAAAATTCATAACAAAAACCGCATTCGAATTCATTTTGGATTCTTTCCGACTTCCACTAGCAACCTACCATACAGACCATGCCATACAACCATATCAGCAAGTTACTCTAATAATGACATTATGACCCCTTTGATCCTTGTAGAGGACCAGATGCTGAAGGAAGGATATCCAGCCTACACCACATCCTGTGCCTGGCTAGGATATTCAGATGAACAGCTCACACAGGTGTGTGTGTTTTGATCATTGACTAATGAGAAACACTGCAGAATAAAAAATGTGTGTATGCATATGTAGTCAGGTTAATTATACTTGTGTATGTGTGTAGCTGTGTTCTGCTGCACTAGCTGAAGGCTGGACCAGGTTTAAAGTGAAGGTAGGGGCGGACTTGCAGGACGACATTCGGAGATGCAGGCTCATTCGAAACATGATCGGGCCCGAAAACACGCTGGTAAATCGAACATTCTAAACCAAATACTAGTACTGTAATTTAAACATTTTGCTCATGTTCAGAATGCAGGCTAAGTTATTATTACACATTTCATATGGTTGGTTGTTTGCATAGCAAATTACAAGTGACCAAATCTGATTACTTTATTCAGACTGCAGGGTGAGCTGCTTTGGTAGTTATAATATGGTAATAATGCAGGCGTGTGCACGCCTTTAGTGCCGAGCATGTAAAAGAAATCGACGCGGAGATTTCACTGTGGATTAGAAACATCACATTCCTTTAAACATTGCATTAGACTTAGATAAACGTTTGGTTTTCGGATGCATTTGATTATCAATTAGCCTGTAACTTTATATGGTAGAGACGTTATTTAGCATTCAGAATGCAGTTTAGTGTAGAACCCGCATGAAACGTGCCACGAAAGGTCAAAACCGTTTCCTTCTTAAGCAAAGAAAATCATGAGAATGAAACACCATTTCCATTATTCTTTTAAAGTCATTTTTTAAAATTCAGAAAGGTTACTCTTGTCAATCAGGTACTCTTATTCACTATATGCCCTCCATAAGAATGACTTGAATCCAAGTAAAAGAAATCAGATTATGTGGTTTGTATAGATTGCAGAAAACCTTTCCTGCATCAACACCATATGCAGGTCTAAAGAGAGTCTTTGTGATTGAAATAGTTCAGTTACTTGTGACCTAATTACTGTTAGATGATTGACGCCAACCAACGATGGGATGTCACTGAGGCCATTTCTTGGGTGAGCAAACTAGCAGAGTTCTGTCCGCTGTGGATTGAAGAACCCACCTCTCCGGATGACATCCTTGGACATGCTGCCATCTCAAAGGTAATCAATAAGTGTCAGCATGTGTAGGAATAGCAATGAGAAAGTGCCTGTTATTACAGCTGGTTATCATGACATTAACATTCAAATCGATGTTTCAGGCTCTTGGACCTTTGGGTATTGGAGTTGCCACAGGAGAACAGGTTGGCAAGTGTGATTCAACCCCTGTGAATTGTGTGACGATTAATAAGCACGATTAATAGCGCGTATATTTTTGTGTGTCAGTGCCATAACAGGGTGATGTTTAAGCAGTTTCTGCAAGCCTCTGCTCTGCAGTTTGTTCAGATTGACAGCTGTAGGGTGGGGAGCGTCAACGAAAACCTTGCCATCATATTGATGGCTGCTAAGTTTAAAGGTGAGAGCTGTATGCAGGTGGGGTTTAGAATTTGTAATGGGTTCTCAACAGTTAGTGTTTAAATCTTCCTAGTGCGTGTTCGATTACTTGTTTTAGCTCTTATTAAACGTGGTTTTTAAGAGATTTGTATCTGTGTGAAATTTTTATCCTTTTCAAGTTCCGGTATGTCCTCATGCTGGTGGAGTGGGACTTTGCGAGCTTGTTCAGCATCTCATTCTGTTTGACTATATCTCAGTGTCAGCCAGCTTGGACAACAGGTGAGTGGATGAGTTACGTAACGAGAAGAGAAAGACCCGGGCGTGATATACTATGTGTAGACACAAAATATTTACTAAGCAGACACTGGAATTAAAAGTTGTGCAGTTTTCATTTACACTGGGGCTATGTTTGACTTCCAGCTGTGAGTTGACGTTTTTAACGTAGTGATTAGAATATTGAACATGCATCGGTAGAAATATCACATTGTAAAAATCATAAATACATAGATTTTTTTTTTTTTTTTAAAGTAGACTTGTAGACTTTGCAATTGTTTGATATCCATGAGAGCAGAGTATTAAAAGATCAAAAGGTTAAACAATAAAGACAAATTTTCACAGCCTTCTTTGCTCATATTTACCAAGAGTGCCAATATTAGTGGAGGGCACTATAGCTGTAAATCCTAAATGGTTAGTGCAGTATTTTTGTTTGTTTGTTAAACCCCTTGAATTAAAGCCAAAATTCTACTCGTCAATTCATCGTCAAAACATGCTTCATTTCAAATCCATTGCTGCGGTGGTGTAGAGGCAAAAGTACGAAAATTGTGTCGCTGTCCAAATACTTACGGACCTGACTGTATATCTACAGGTGTTGATCTGAAAGGTTCAGCATTGACCGTGCACTCTTTCAGTAAACCCAGAGCATTTCTGAAATGTAGATTTAAACAGAAATCTACACCACCATTAATAATGCTTATGGAAGCTAATGTGGTCATGTTGTTTTTAAATGCACTTACTGTTCTGTTTGAAAGGATGTGCGAATATGTGGACCACCTTCACGAGCATTTCAAAAGTCCTACCGTAATCAGAAATGCACGCTACATTCCTCCTAAGGTGAGTCATATTTCAGACTACAAAACAGCAGGGTTGTGACAGGTCATGCGCTTAAAATTCGCAAAAAAATGTGCATCTTTAAATTGTTATGCACGACAGATGGGCATTCATTTGTGATTAGCATAACGCATGTGTGATTCAGATCTAAATTGTTAGTTCGCTGTTACTTGTAGGGTACACGGATTTATTCAGAGGGTTTCAGTATTCAAATCTAGTTCTGCATTGTTTATGTCTCATGCTTGGTGTTGGGTCTCATTAGGATCCTGGATTCTCATGCGAGATGTTGGAGTCATCGGTGCAGAAACATCAGTTTCCTCATGGAGAGGTGTGGAGATGCATTCAGGGGCCGAAACACTCACCAATCATGTGAATAACTGCTGATTAACAATACAACAAATAGACAACAGATCTTTTATCTCCGTAATCAAAGAAATGTGCGTTTTCGAAATACTAAATACTGAAAAATGAATATTTCTTGATAGAAATTAAATTTTGTTTGATTCTACCTGTTAATTATGTGAAGACAACAATAAGGGACATTGAAATGAAAATGATAACTTCTAAAGGGTTCCACGAGTTTCTACTTATAATTTCTACTTAAGAATTTGTCACTAATTAAACTGCACTTCTAATCCTGTTTACTCGGCTTATTTTTCAAACTTTAAGCTTGACATTATCAATGCTGATGATGACATCATCCATATTTAAACGTTACACTTCCGAGTTGTAGATTGAGTGTTATTTTGAGTTTTATATTAAAACAACCAACTAAATATTTGACAGGAAAAAAACACAAATATTTATATATCTTCTAAATAAGTGACACTAACAGTAACATTTACAATTTACCAAGAGGCTGTGTCGTTTAAACTGCCATCTGCATCTTGATTGTGGGGTATGGATTATAGTCACATATCTCAAAATCCTCAGCTCTAAAATCATCAATACGGTCCACATTGCGAAGGATTTTCAGTTTAGGGAAAGGCCGTGGCTCCCTCTGAAGCTACAGGAGAGGGGGGAAAAAAGAAAATGCAAACATAAACAAATACATGTGCTGGTTATGTGCACACACTTTAATATAATATCCACCTCACCTGCACTTTTAGAGGCTCAATGTGGTTGAGGTAGATGTGGGCATCACCAAGAGTATGTACAAAATCACCAGGCTGAAGAGGATGGAAGACAAATAAAATAAACAAAATGCAACACACACACACACACACACACACCCCAAACTGAGACTATTAATTAGTCTACAACATTTTGGAATCGGTTATGGTAGTGTGTGTATGATAACCTTTGTCATGATGCACAAATGACGAGCCAAAAATGGGCCAAAAGGATTAGTACTTCTTAAAGTCAGAGTAACAGCATACTGTAGAAACTAATAATAATGTGAAACTATTAGGTACATTTTTTTTTTTTAGCTTTTTATATGGTTGGTTAAGACAATGATGACACACATTATTCAGAACCTTCTTCACTGCCAAACTGAAAGGAAGTATTAATTCTTCCTCAGCATTTATAGAGTAGTGTGTATTGTTGTACTTCTTAAGGAAATCAACGTGTAAGAAATCTTAGTGAAAGCACTCACTAAATGGACGCTTTTGTCCAAAGCGACATGATGAAAAACAAGCAGAGTGATAGATCAAGAGAAGAACAATAGAAATAGTGCTACTATACAAGACCTTTACATTGAGTTCTGGAGAAGCAAAGTGCGCAGAGTAAAGGTGTAAGAGCCAGAGTATGTGTTTTATTGATTTATTTATTTAAGGATAATGCGGGGTTGGCATTTCAGGGCTTAGTCAAGTGCTCACGGAAGAGGTGGGTCTTTAGCTGAATGTTAGTCAACGGGCTTTAATAAAGTACACTGATATTGATGCCTTAAAAAAAAATTTAAAAATCAGAATGCAAGTAATTTATATTCAGTGTGTGTGTTTACCTTGAGCCCTGTGATATGGGCGATCATGTATGTGAGTAGGGCATAGCTGGCAATGTTGAAGGGGACACCCAGGCCGATGTCTCCTGAACGCTGGTATAACTGACATGACAGCTCACCATCTGAGACGTAGAACTGGCACAAAGCATGACAGGGTGGCAGAGCCATCAGGGGAAGATCTGAGAAGAGGAAGGAAGATCACACTCTGCGAAACACACTAACGAAATAATGACCTTCAAAACCGGGACTGAACTGTATAGAAAACTCATGAGAAAAGACTCAATTCTGCCTTTGATATATGTTGTTAATGAATATATATATATATATATATATATATATATATATATATATATATATATATATATATATATATATATATATATATATTTATATATTTATATATTTATATTTACACACATATACATACATACACACACACATACACATGATACTTCTCTCATGGAAAGCATGACTACCTTCATCAAAGAACTCAAAAAGCATTACATTTGAATTATTGCGTTACTGTGAAAATGCTTGTCTAGTAGTACCAAATGCTTAGTATACTGACTAGCGAGGAGCTCATCAACGGGATGCTTATAAAATGGATTAGCTAACCTCGGTGCATTATATTATCACTAGCCAAATCCACCAAGGTTATTAAGGAACTGAAAAAATGTTTCCCAAAACCAAAGCAATCTGTTTGATCGTCTGGTCAGAGACTATATGAAATGTTTATATATTTATGAGAAACGTGCTGAACCACTTCTTCCCTACACAATTTCCTAGCCTTTCTAGTGAATTTCCATAAAGCCAGTAAATTGAATGAGTTGAATTTTAGTAATGTCTTCACAGGCACTTCTAATATGAAAACACCTTGAACATGTGGTATTCCATACCAATTCCTTAGCCGCTAGCAACTAGGATGCGATGCTGTAATAAATTCAGAAAGTGTATTCTGCAAGCTCATTAGCTATCTGTGCTTCTGCTCAATATACCACATGACATTGCATTGACATAGGCATGGTCGAAGTCTGTACCTTTAGGATTCCATGCACACATGATGATCCTCCTGTCCTCAGGATTGGACTTGATGGTGTTGATGACTTTCTGCAACTGGTCAACACCTTGGCCTGAGTAATCTGGTAATGAGAGTCAGAATTAAAATACATTGTAAATATATAAGCAAGCCATTTAGAGTGGGTAAATGTAGCACTTTATGAAAAACACACAGCACTTCCTGTTTTACATCCTGATAATGAGTCTTTATGGATCACATATACATTACAGCACAGTGAAATTCTTTTCTTCGCATACCCCAGCATGTCAAGAGCGCAGGGTCAGCTGGAGCAGAGAGGGTTAAGGGCCTTGCTCAAGGGCCCAAATTTATTTATATAAAGATTAATCTGTACATAAACCAGGAGACATAAAAATGCTTTTTGAATTAAAATCATATTCTTGTTTCATATTTATACTGTGATTGTTGCGTGTCCTGCAATTTTTCGACATCACAATTGTCCATGGGCAATTTGTGGCATGCCCCCATTTTTTTTTTTTTTTTTTTTAAATACCATCTGGAAGCCATTTTAGAAATCAATTTAAAGTTTGTTTGAAATAAAAAGAAAATTCCTGATTTGAACACTGCATATTGCCATCACAAAAACAAATTTTTTCATTTGTAAACAAATCATTTTTCTGACCACACAACTCTGTGCTTTATGTAGTTTTTATTGCCTGATATTGTAGTGTTTTTATGCTGCAGTAGTTTTTATAAACACAACACCTACCAGCCCGGGGTTCGATTCCCGTCGGGGCCCTGTGTGTGCGGAGTGTGCATGTTCTCCCTGTGCAGCGGGGGTTTCCTCCGGGTACTCCGGTTTCCTCCCCCAGTCCAAAGACATGCATGGTAGGCTGATTGGCGTGTCCAAAGTGTCCATAGTGTATGAATGGTGTGTGTGTGTGTGTGATGGTACCCTGCGATGGACTGGCACCCTGTCCAGGGTGTACCCCGCCTTGTGCCCCATGCTCCCTGGGATAGGCTCCAGGTTACCCGTGACCCTGAAAAGGAGTAAGCGGTAGAAGATGGATGGATGGATGGGACACCTACCAGCATGCATGTCTTTGTACTCTGCTCCAAAATGTCTCCATTGGAAGCCATACACGGGGCCCAAGTCACCTTCCTCACGCTCAGTGAATCCATTCTTATCAAGAAACTCTCGGGAGCCGTTGGCATCCCAAATCTTCACACCTTTCTCTGAAAGCTCTTTCGCATTTGTAGAACCCTACAAAGAAAGATCTGTGTTAGATTGCTGCCCTCTACTGGTAACTCAGATTATGACTGAACCATTTTAACATTCAAATGCAACCGGTTTGACTAGTGCACGGTATGCAGTGTCCATTTCAGCCATGCATGCTGAATGAACCTTAAGCAAATTCTTACTATGACCACCGAGACTGGTTTTTAGGTTTCATTTCTTTATATCGCACTTAAATCAGGGGGCACAGTCACAACAACTTCCGTAATATATAACGGGCAGTGAACTGGCTGGCTACTTTTGTGGGCTCAAAGGTGCTATAGACATTAACCCTGACTTTTAATAACAAACTACTCATTCAATGCAAGAGCAGGATTATATCAACTGACAGGCGGCTTTCCTTTTATCCAAGCCAAAATGTCTGCCCCACACACATTTTAGCTAAACACAAAAGTAAAGAATTATATTTAAAAGGTAGGATTTGTGATAGGTCTCTAATGATTAAATGGGTGGAATTGTACTCAGACATTCAACTACTTGAAAGCCAAGTTAAAACTTCTCAAAATGATTTATGGGGAAGTGAAGGTGTGTTAGAGGCGTGGCTATAGAATGACTGACAGGAAGACAATACAAATGCAAACATACATTCCGGACCAGAAGGCAGCTTTCCAACCTTTTTTTTTTTTAAGCTACATAATACACTTGTTCTGAGATAATGGTTTCAACTATTTTTTTTTTAAAAATCCTTTCTACATAATTGGTATTAGTAAGAAATTTAAAATATTGACCACTGCACCTTTAAGAGTACTGTGCAATTTGAAAAGTTTTACAACTGTAATACCTGCAGATTGCTACAGGGTCTTACCTTGATTTAAATGATTTATTTTTTTTTTTTCCCCACACATACTTCAGTTTGACATGAAATGCATCAATATGCACAAGATAAATGTTTAAACATAAATGTTTAAGTTATGCATCGAAACAACTTGATGTACAATTAAAACTACTCGTTGTAAAGGATGCACTCTAGTTTGACACCTGTGCATTTCTAGAAATCACCAGCGAAGAAGCCAAAACCATTTCAAACCCACTAATTCCGCCTTTGTCATATTCTCGGATATTATTGCGGTCTGGCAAACAGAGCAAATGGGTGATCAAGAAATAAAATCATTTACCTTTATGAACCACAGTAACTCCTCCAAGATTCCTTTCCAGAAAACACGTTTGGTCGTTAGCAAAGGAAACTGATCTAAGAAGAGGAAGAAGAAGAAGAAGAAGAAGAAAAAACAACACATAATGGACATGCTATGGTTAAAGGGCTGGGGCAGACTTGGCAGGAGCTCAAAAACAATGTAAGGTTAACTACATAACTACCCATAATGAATCTGGATCAAGCCTTTTACTCAGGGTGTCAAGAATAACACTACAGTATGCATGTTGAATATATACAGTAATATAAAAATTAAGACCTCAGAGCGTATATAGGATGGAATCTCAAATGACATATCCACGCTGCAGGAAAAAAATGTAAAATATAGAAACCATCACGGAAATTCTAATGGTTTCCACTACAAACACAATTACAAACCATTAAAACCATTACTGGTCCTTAATGGTATGGTATCCACTAGACATACCAAGCAACCAATAGAAGGCAGCATATTTCCAGTAGAGACCATTACAGTTCCCATTAAAAACCAACACAAATCCCATTATAACCATTAAGAATTCTATGAGGGTTTCTATTGTCCTAAATATTATACATATTTTCCAGATGCCTAAACTGAAGAAGTGGACCAGAACCCACCTCGCAGGTTGTATCTGGCCTGTAACCCGAACACTGAGACGACTCCTGTTCCTGTGCGGTCGCCCTTTTTCACTCCAGTCTGTAAAACATATTTGATCTGGTTCAGATATCCGCGCTCATCACAGAACAGAGAGAATGGAGCCGAGTCCTCTGGAGTCTTCTTCTCCTCTGCTGCGTTACACTGTTCCGCCGTGTATATTTCACTCGTGGCTGGCATTATGTCAGGAAAAAAAAAGTTCAAATGTTAGGGTTGAAAAAAAAGTAGTGCTATTCCTAAGCAGTTTGTGCTTAAAGCGTATAAAAAGGCCCCTGTGTGACCTGCTGAATCAAATAGTCGCGGGTTTTTTTTGTTTGTTTTAATCTTCGTTTTAAGGCACTTAAGGTGCATTACCGCCACCTACTGGACTGGATAGTGGTCAGCAGCTTGGCAGGAAAATAATAACAATAACAACAATAAATAAATAAATAAATAAATATACTAGCTATTCATACTAAATTAATAAAGTCTCTCACTTATCCCAATATTTTTAGATAATTTATTAGGGGACTGTGCATTTTCCCAGATGTTTTTCCGCAGGTTTTTTTTTTCTCACACGGTGGATAAAATCGTCCAATAAGATTGCTGCTTTTACACACGTGTCCTCTTTCTCAGCGGACAGCGGGAAGCCTTCCGATTGGCCTGCTTGAAATCACGTGGCGGTAGGGTGAATTTAGGAAAACAAGACTACTACTAATAAGAATTAATAATAGATATTGATGGTACAGTCAGAAAATTATTCTAACAAAAATAAATTACAAAAAGGACTATATATATATATATATGTGTGTGTGTTGGGGAGTAATGGAACACGTAATGGCGTTACATAAATCAGGATACAAAAAACTGGTAATCTGTTAAAGTTCAGTCAAAAAACAAAGTAATAATAAAAAAAATTAAATTAAATAAATACAAAAAGGGGAATAGTCCTACTATCAGGATGATTTTTTTTCGTTACATCAAGTTGCATAGCCATAATAAACAACTGATGAAAGATTTCCTATTAGAAAATGGCTCGATGTAATGCAAAGTAGCCAAGTTAAAACCCTGTAGTCAGTTATATGCTGAAGACATTCTTATACACCCTGCTGTTTCTCACAAGAAATATATTCCCTTAAAAAATGGACCAAATGATGGGGTCACCTGACCAATCACACCCGTATGCGCTTAGTGACATCTTTATTCTAGATTGAGTCTCTTTTTCTTTGCTGATGTCATAACCTCTTCTTGGAAGGCTTTTATAATGTGGTTGTGGGGATTTTCTCATTCAGCCACAAGAGTGTTAGTGAGGCCAGGCACTGATTTTGGGTGAGGAGACCTGGTGTGCAGTCAGCATTCCAAGGTGTTCAGTGCATGGGCGTTTCCAGGATTTTTAAAAATGGAGTGGCACAGGGGGGAACCAAGAACCAGTTGGGAGGGTGGCAGTGGCAATCACAATATTCTATCAGAAGTAAATACTGGCTTAGATAACATTGCGCATGATTACCAGGCTCTTGTGCCTGGGTACTACATGAAAATTGGCACTGCACAAGAGCCTGAAAATCATTCTGTATTGAACCATGTCTTCATGGACTTTGTTTTGTGCACAGGGGTATTGTCATGCTCCTTAAGTCCAGTGAAGGGAAATTTGAACGCAACATCATACAAAGACATTCAAAACAATCGTGTGCTTCCTACTTTGTGGCAACAGTTTGGGGAAGAATAACATATGGCTGCGATGGTCAGGTCTACACATACCCTTAACCATATAGTGTATCTGGTTAACAAAATACCTTCATTAAATACCCTATAATGGTCCAGTGGAAGATGCTAAACAACGTGTAAAGAAAATGTGCACATCCAAATATGTAAAATAAAAATAAATAATTAAATAAATAAAGTCAATAAATAACCATGGTGCATGAATACATGTCATTTTGCAGAACTTATTCAGGCTAACAGAGCTGGGTGTGTATGCATGTGGCCTGAATCAAGCTCTGCTCACATTTGTTGACTTTGTAAACCAAAACCCATCCATGTGGTGCACTACAGCCATAGGGGTGAAAGCCCTTTCATCTGGACAAGCAGGGAGCTGGAAATGATCCACCAGGATTTTATCAAGGTGGTGCAGCAGTGCCACAAGACTCTCACTCCAGTTAAGATTACAGTGCACATCCACAGTTCCTCAGGATCTTTAGCAGCTCATTTATGGTTAGTTGCTTGCAGATCATGAAATTAACCTGACGTGTTTCTTTTATTTGAGGGTATGAATCTTTGTGTGTATTCGAGTGCAGAGAAAAGAAAGTGTGTGTGTGTGTGTGTGTGTGTGTCAGGAGATCAGGAGAGACAATCTCTTTACGCAAGCGCACGGTTACATGGATTAACACACTCTAAAATGTGCATTTCCTATTGCTTTCGAGATGTTTGGCCTCTCGCGCTAACCGAAAGCTTCGAAACTTTCTTAATGATCTGCAGATGTGTGACCCATGCCTGAGCGCTCCACTGGGGTTTGTTAATGTAACCATCTCCCCAAATCTCCTCACCCTCCGCGCACTTGGCAGGTTCCGGAGTCACGTGGGCTTTCCCGTATGGCGTAGGTGCGGTGCGGGGAAATTGCGTAGTGTTGCCAGTGGCACGGTTTTTCCCCTCAAAATATTTTACTCTCGTTGTGCTGCTGAGGGATTTTTTAAAAATAAGGTTAATAGATATACACAAGTCACACAGTTAAAAGCAAAAAGTTAACAATAAAAAAAGGATTTATTCATGGTTATTATAAATGGGACTGCGGCTTAATGCTTTATTAAAGTCGAGCGCACTTTGCTGTAAGATGGTAAATTACTCAAATGCTATATTTCTCTTACAAGTATACAGTATATGGAAAAAGGTACGTGCAAACCTGATCCTTACACTCATATGTGGTTCTTCCCCAAACTGCTGCCACAATGTTGGAAGCACATAATTATTTAGAATGTCTTTGTACGCTGTTGCGTACAACTAAGAGCTACAAATATGTCCCAGCATGACAATGCCCCCGTGCACAAAGAGAGCGCCATGAAGACCTGGTTTTCCAGAGTCGGAGTGGAAGAACGGAGGTGGCCTGCGCAGAGCCCTGACCTCAACCCCCACTGAACACCTTTGGGATGAATTTGAAAGGTAGCTGCACACATTCTTGCCCAACATTAATGCCGAGCCACTTGTGCTCCTGTCGTGGAATAGAGAAAAACCCTTACAGGCATGTTCAGGGCTGTCGGTGAAAGATTGTTTTAATTTAGTAATGAATGACACATTATACGTTTTATCCTTTCGTCGTTACATTTAATGTTGTAGAATGTCTGTGAGACAAGTTATTTCCTGTTATCACTTATGTTCAAGCAGTCATTTTCTCACCAGCCCCGCTCTTTTTCCTCTCTCTTGAAGTTAATAGGACATAAATGCTTGTTCTGTTATAAAGAAACAAACAAAGTGGGAAGTCGTTTGTTTTGAAGACTTTGCCGTGATGGAAAACTTACAAAAAAAAAACCACACGAGACCCCTTCCATTATTACAGATAGCTTCACCATATCAATGAATATATGTTTTTCTTTGTGAATCAATTTATTATCATCCATAGATTATGCGTAGCATCCACTATACACATCTCTGTAAATGAGCTGTTGCTATTAGCTGTGTCAGGAATTAAAGCTAAAATGATTGCTAATCAAAACCTTCTCAGGATGATTCAGAGAATTCATTACGTGGCATAATATTAACCATAGGGCGCACGGTGGATTAGTGGTTTGCATGTTCGCCCCACACCTCCAGGGTCTGGGGTTCAATTCCCACCGTGGCCCTGTGTGTGTGGAGTTTGCATGTTCTCCTCGTGCTGCGGGGGTTTCCTCCGGGTACTCCGGTTTCCTCCACCAGTACAAAGATATGCATGGTAGGCTGATCGGCATGTCAAAGTGTCCGTAAAAGTGTCAAACCGTCAAAGTGTCCGTAAAAGTGTCCATGACACAAAGTGTCCGTAGTGTATGAATGGGTGTGTGAGTGTGTATGTGATTGTGCCCTGTGATGGATTGGCACCCTGTCCAGGGTGTACCCCGCTTCTGCCCGATGCTCCCTGGGATAGGCTCCAGGTTCCCCGTGACCCTGAAAAGGATAAGTGGTATAGAAGATGGATGGAATATTAACCATTTCAAGCATCAAATGCTTCAGTAACACTTTGCATGTATACTGTACCTAATGAAGAACTTTTCACTCGAGGTACTCTTGGCCCCATTCTCACTATTCAGGCCATTCAGGATTTCGAAGAGTTGTTTTTGTGATTGTCGCAACCAAAATCACTTGATTTTGCTGTGAATTAAAAAAAATAAATAAAAATTTTGCGATGCAACTTGAGTTTTTTTTTTTTTTTGCTTTTTTTGTTTATTTGTTTTTTTTTTTTGCAGAAAACTACTCGAACCAGACCTTTTCACTGTTCTGACGTTTGACGTGTGTGAATCGAAGAGAGCTTTGGTTAAATGCGCCTTGTGAGGACGTCACATGACGCATCCTGGCCCAAATCTGCTGAAAATCTGTGGTAATTTTTAAAAATGGCAAGCTCCTCTGAATTTTGCAGAATTTCTGTGATTTTATTCATTTCCATTTCCGGAGAATCCCAGAGGGGCTGACTATTAGCTCTGTACTACTCTTTCTCAAAGCTATACTATATAATAATTCGAGATCACTTTAGGACTTGAACCTATTTAGGATGAATGCGTGGTTTTACTACACAATACTGTGTATTTATTTGGTTTTACTGACCATTGAGGCGGGTTGTGGGGTGGTTTGTTGTTAGTGGTGCTATTTAACGTTATTTCTGCATACCTGGCAACCCTGTTGCGCAGTACCCCGGCGAGGCGAGCTCTGGACCTGAGATGTGATAGAGGCGTTTTTTTTTTCTATCTGAAATATTAGAAATGCTCAGAGTTGAGCACGAAAGTTCTGGAAATTCCCACAGTATAGCCAGTCTGGTCCAACTGGTTGTAGTTCAGTTCGCAGATTAAAAATTCTCGTTGGTGCTTCGACTCGAATGACTGAAGAGTCGTTTAAAAGAGTCGTTTAAAAGAGTCGTTCAAAACATTTCTTCTTCTTTTTAAGCCTCGGGACGAGTAGCAGAGGACTTCACACACTCTGTGTCAACAGTGTAACACCAGGAGAACTGTGAGAAGTGAAAACCGATGGAATATTGTTTCTGTTGTTTCTTCCACTGAGGGGATTTTACGCTCGGTCTAAGAGGATTATTATTATTATTATTATTATTATTATTATTATTATTATTGTTATTATTATTAATAATACAGACGGAATCTGCTGAATTGTGTGTGGTGTGGAGCGCGATGATGAAAGGTGAGCTACAAGTCACATTATTTCACACACAGGATTATATTTCTTAGTTGTTTGCGTGTGTTTGCGTGTGTGTGTGTGTGTGTGCGCGTGTGCGCGCGCGCGCCTGTAGAACATCTGGTTGAAATTGACAGCTCATTGTGTGATGTTTTGTGATTTAGCCGCAGTAGGAGATTCACCAGTAGCACTGAGAGACAGAATCTATGTTACTGTGTAATGACTATTGTGACAGAGTGAATGTGAATAATATATGGATTGTATTGTTTATCACTTCTCCTTCTCTCTCCCTCTCTCTCTCCCTCTCTCTCTCCCTCTCACACACACTCTCTCTCTCTCCGTCTCTCACTCCCTCTCTCTCTCTCTCTCTCTCTCTCTCTCACACACATTCTCTCTCTCCCTCTCCCTCTCTATCTCCCGCTCTCTCCCTGTCCCACTCTCTCTCTCTCTCTCTCTCTCTCTCTCTCTCTCTCTCTCTCTCTCTCTCTCTCTCACACACACATTCTCTCTCTCCCTCTCCCTCTCTATCTCCCGCTCTCTCCCTGTCCCACTCTCTCTCTCTCTCTCTCTCTCTCTCTCTCTCTCTCTCTCTCTCTCTCTCTCACACACACACACACACACTCTCTCTCTCTCTCCCTCTCTGTCTCTCACTCCCTCTCCCTCTCTCTCTCACACTCACTCTCTCCCTCTCACTGTCTCTCCTTCTCTCTCTCTCCCTCTCACACACACTCTCTCTCTCCCTGTCTCTCACTCCCTCTCACTCTCTCTCTCCCTCTCACACACACACTCTCTCTCTCCGTGTCTCACTCCCTCTCACTCTCTCTCCCTCTCACACACACACTCTCTCTCTCTCCGTCTCTCACTCCCTCTCTCTCTCTCTCTCTCTCTCTCTCACACACATTCTCTCTCTCCCTCTCCCTCTCTATCTCCCGCTCTCTCCCTGTCCCACTCTCTCTCTCTCTCTCTCTCTCTCTCTCTCACACACACACACACACACTCTCTCTCTCTCCCTCTCTGTCTCTCACTCCCTCTCTCTCTCACACTCACTCTCTCCCTCTCACTGTCTCTCCTTCTCTCTCTTCCTCTCTCACACACTCTTTCCCTTTCTCACTCCCTCTCACTCTCTCACACTCCCTCTCTCCCTCTCACTCTCTCTCCTCTCTCTTCCTCTCTCACGCACACTCCTTCTCTCTCTCTCTCTCTCTCTCTCTCTCTCTCTCTCACGCACACTCTTTCCCTCTCTCTGTCATGCACACTCTCTCCCTCTCTCATGCACACTCTCTCTCTCTCAGACGAGTTTGCTGAAGAAGAGGACGTCCAGTCATTTGGATACAAGAGGTTTGGTAAGAGCTCATTCTTTATGAATACAACCCTTTAAATCCATTTACATACCGTTACAACTAGAGCTACTTCAAAACACTGTAAAGCTCTTTCAGAAATATCTCAATTAAATATATTGAAAACACACAGAGAGGCATTGGTGATCACTATTTGCACATGTGTTTGATACTTAGCCATGCTGCTACATCTTGTAAATACAAACATCCCATAACAATAGGTCCTCTGCCGACAGTCCATCTGTTTAATAATGCAACTGTGTACGATTTGCTTGCTCACATTCACCATTTTTGTACATGACTTCATTGGACTAGCACTAGGGTTGTCACGATACCATAAACATATCTTACGATACTATACCAGCTGAAGTATCACGATATCAAGCAGTATCACGACGCCATACAATATTGTGTTAATTCATAATTCTACAAAATGAACCAAACTTACAGAAATACATACCGTAGATATACATGAAAACAGACAGATTGAATTTTCCTCTGAACACTTTATTAACGAGAATGAATAACCGGCTATTGGAAAAACTCCAAAACAGTCATACAAGCAGCTAATTCAATGTGCCACATGTTTCATCTATCCTTCCGTAGAGCAGTGAAATCATACAAACGGAAATTGACCTCAGAGTACGAAGAGTTAACACGACATTAGGAATAAATAAATAACTGAATTTGGAAACAAACTCCAAAACAAATCATAAAATTTGGAACGTTGGCTCGCTTACTATCAAACATGGCAAACTGTATTATTAGCGTAGCGTTAGCGTAGCGTTAGCGTAGCGTCAGCTCGCTTACTAGCAAACAGGAAATCTTTAAAGATTAAGGTGAAGAATTTAGGTTTAATGCCGTATCACTAACCTTTGAGTATTCTGTAAAAGCAGTGGGATGTGCAGTTTGAGTGTAGTATAGTATTAACTTCCGCGCGTACATTACTTACGTTACTACCGTATTGACGATGCTACCGCTTAAAAAATACAGTGGCATCAGCTGGATTGTGAAGCTTTAGTATCGTGATACTACCGTAGTACCATGCAACCCTACAATCCAGTAATGGCTTTTAGACAGTGATGTTTTTCAGAGACGTAGAAATCGAATGGGAAAATATTTCCATTCAGGAAAACCTGTAGTTGTCAGAGTTTCAAATAGTAAAACATGTCAGACTTTCAGCGTATGAAGTGTTTTCCCAGGCTGCCACACCTCTAATGAAAAAATTATATTAAACATGAACCAAAACAGCGTGAATGCACACAGTGGAGGGCTGAAACACCATTCTGGAAGCATGAAGTGTACCCAGGAAAAGAGCCAGCAATTAGGTGGCCTGAGTGTTCTATCGTTTGTGTTTGTGCCGGAAGGTCTATTTTCTCTTCTGTGCAGAGATTATGTTTTAAGGTGACTTATAAAGGTCATGCATCTGATTGCAGGTTTTCAGGAGGGAACTCAGTGCACTAAGTGTAAGAGTGAGTGGGCGTTGAAGGCTGCTATAGGCCTGCTCTACGTTCTCTGCATCTTCCTCATCATTGCTGTAGCTGTACTCGGTTACAAAGGTAACAGGCATACACATGATCATTCCTTGCTTTCTTTTTCATCTTTTGGATTACATTTACAGAGTGACGGAAGCCGGGTGCACACTGTGGGATGTTTAGTAGTCGTTTGTGACCGTTGCTTGTCGGACTGTACGAACACGATCCCCGCTGTAAGCCGTGTCACACTGTAGGATCTCGGTTGTCGTTAATGTCGGACTGTACGGCAGTCGAGACGTGAAATACGGACGCAGGTAAGGAGACTCGTACGGAGTACTACAGGACCGCGCCTCAAATCTTCTGACACGGCCAGGAAAAATTTGATCCTGCCTGGGAACACGTCAAACTAGAGATCGAAGACCACGGATTTCGGCCTAGGATTATAGGACTCTTTTAGGATTCTCGAAATTTGTCTCAGATGACCAAATCGTGGCCAGAATCGTACAGCGTGACCCCGGGTTTAGCTCATCTCATAGTCCTTGGCTCATCTCAGTTGATTTGTTTAATGTATTTTGTTTGGAAGGCTGTTCCACTTTTATTGGCATGTTTATATTAGTACAAGTTCCAATTGTTTGTGTGTGAATGAGGTCATGTGCAGAGTTTGTGTGGGGTCTTATTCCAGCCAAGAATAAGGACTCAGTGCTGTTTGATTGCCATGGAAACTGGGTTGGTTTGTTTTTTTGTAGTGGTTGTAACCACAGATTTGTGTGTGTTTTGTGTGTGTGTGTGTGTGTGTGTGTGTGTGTGTGTCTACAACCATAATACTTGAACACCCTCACTTAAGTGTATCTGTAAACCTTTTTTTTGTCTGTTCTCCTAGTTTCCAGATGGTCCCATATTCTTTAACAACAGTTTGGCTAGTGACTGTTATTTTGTGTGTGTGTGTGTGTGTGTGTGTGTGTGACAGAGAGAGAAAGACCAGAGAGAGAGAGAGAGAGAGAGAGAGAGAGAGAGAGAGAGAGAGAGAGACTGACTACTAATAGTTGGCGCAAAGATCAAAGCCATTAGGACTTGGCCCTTTCTCCGTGCTATGTAGTGTTTAAGCCAGGCAAAACACTATTTGAATCTTTTTTTTTTAGTGCAATCTGTATGATGTGTATGTTTCTGCTTTGTGGTGTTTGGAAATTTTTATTGTATGTGGATACATATCTGTATTACATAGTATTTCAAAATTTTATTAAGATTTGTAACATCAAATGATCAAGTGCTACATCGAAATACTGATGTAGACCTAGATATTTATTTGCATAAACAGTCCTTTTTTTTATTTTTTTTTTTAGCCGTGATCAATATTGGCTTATACCGTAAGTCTCAAACTGATGAAAAACAAGTAACCAAAGTACTGTGCATCATAATACAATGGAACTGAGTTTACAGCGACGATTGTGAAACCATAAAGTCCAACCTCCTGATCATCGTATAAATGTTTCCAATCATCCAGACGATTAATCGGTTGAATTTCACTGAACGTTTCTTCTAGTGGTTCAGAAAGTGGATGGCGTTTCTAAGGGAATGCACAATTATGAGGGCAAAATCAGTGCTATGGAGACAGATGTACGAAAGATAAGTAAGTTCCAAAGTAATAAAAATTGCATACAGAATTTTAAATTCTCTAGAGGCTACGTAATCCTTTAGCCAAATTTCTCTCTTGTCTAATGCTTCCCATCATTTTATCCCTTATGCCCTTTCTTAGATAACGAGTCTGGTTTGAAGTTGAAGAACACTTCCAGCGAGCTGCAGGTGTTTCGTTCTGCGCTGTCGGAATTGCGTCAAAAGCTAGCTGCCTGCTCAGACTCCGTCAACAGCAACGCTGCTGTCCTGCAGCAGCTCCAAGCCTCATCACAAGATGTGCTTTCGCTGCAGGGATATTTGCATTCACAGCTAAATGCCCATGCCAGCGCTCTGCATTCTGCTAATGCTACACTCTTTTCTGTAGCTGCAAACACACCTGTGTTGCAGCAGGACACTGCACGGCTTCAACACAACTTGCAGACGCACATCAACGCACAGCGCATGCTACAGCTTTCCATCGACCGTCTCAACTTCACTCAAACGCAGCAGGACACTATCACAGCAGCGCTGCAGCACACGACGGAAGCAGCAGATACCAATATGCAGAGCGTCTATAGTGACATGCTAACCGTGCAGAGGGAGACGCAGCGAGTGGGCGGCATTGAGGACTGGATTAGGGAAAAGATCACGAATCTGGAAAGAGTTGAATTTAATGCATCAACCTATGTTCTGTCCACTGCACAGGGACTACGGGAGGTAAACATGCAGCTAGGTAGCATCTCCAGTCAAATTGTCAACATTAGCACACACAGCGATGGTAACGCAGCAAACCTAAGAGAGCTACAGGAACAGCAGCAGGATTATGGTAGCCGAACAAGTTCTCGCTTTGATAGGATGGAGGAACAGCTGGATGCAGCAGAAGAAAATGTTGACAGGGTCACAGGGATCATGAGCTATACCACTTGGATGCTAGGGGGAGTGAACGGAGAACTCGGTGCTTTGCGGAGCTGCTCGGAGACAGTGGGACAACATTCAGATATCCTGCTGAATTTAAACAGGACTCTGACGGAGACACAGGCAGATGGGTCTGCTCTAAAGTCCCAGCAGGATGATCTTTCGGCACGGCTAGACAAAGAAGTCAGCAGTCTTTCCATGATCATGGAGGAAATGAAGCTTGTGGACAGCAAGCACTCCCAGCTCATCACCAATTTTACAGTATTGCAGGGTATGAAATTATGCAGGCCAGACACTCATACAGTATCAGAGCTTTCATTCTTTCATTCTATACCTTAAAATATATCTCACCACAAAATGTTGGGTGGACAAAAACGTGCACTTGCACTCGCTTTGAAACACGTGCAAAATAATCGTACACAGTCCTCTCCAAAAGTATTGAAATGGCCAGGCCAGTTCTTTTGGTTTTGTTATACAGTACACTGAAGACATCTGGGTTTGAGATCAAAGGTGAATTTGAGATGATGGATCAAAATTTTGGTGGCAGAACACCCAATTTTTAGGTGAGCAAAAGTATAGGAACAGATAGTCTTAAAGTAAATGAAAGTAAATGACACTTAATATTTGGTTGCATATCCCTTGCGAGCAATAACTGATTGATCGTCAAGCCGGCGACCCACTGACATCACCAAACTGTAGCATTCTTCTTTGTTGATGCTCTTCCTATCGATCATAGAAGATGAGCGTGAGGTGGGGCTCTTTTATAGGATACTCACATGGGGTCACAGTCATGAGATAAGGGCGTTATTAGTACTTGGAAAAGAATTGAGCAAAAAGGGATAGTCCACTAGCTCTGAAGGACACTACTCTGGTGGTCCTCCATTCAGTCGTTGGATCACAATTACATATACATGTTTAATCTTCTGGACAACCAGTTCAATACTTCTTCTATGGTTGTTTTAGGCCCCCCTGGTCCAAGGGGTCCCCGTGGTGAAAAGGGCCTACCTGGTGCAGTTGGTCCTGCTGGTCAGAAGGGGGAGAGAGGTGATAAAGGAGAGGCAGGTGTTCTAGGTGCTCATGGAGAAAAAGGAAGCGCTGGCCCTCCTGGATTTTCAGGTATCTCAGGTATGCAAGGGCCCCGTGGTAGCCCAGGACAAAAGGGCTCACGAGGGTCAGGAGGCCGTGCAGGACCCCAAGGCACAAAAGGAGATCCTGGCACACCTGGACTGCCAGGCAGAGATGGGATGCCAGGGCCCCTGGGCTCTCAAGGACCACCAGGTATTCGTGGTCCAGTTGGTCCTGTCGGGGACCCAGGACACATGGGACCACCAGGGCCTATGGGAATCCCAGGACCACCAGGATTGCCAGGCAGAGCTACACCAATTCCAACGATACTTGCTCCACTAGAAGGTACTTCATCACTAGTTGCTACGGGATCTCTGCCAGGTGAGACACATCACGCATTTGTGGTTCCATGACAAATCACTTGAAGAAAAGAGATTTTGACATTCATTGCACATAATTTAGTTATTTTTAACTGCTCAGTCTCATGCCATTAGTTCAATCTCACTCCATTGAGACTGTACAAATCTAGATAATGCCTGCTTTGTTGAATTTCAATGCTGTTGGTTTTGATGGGATCTATGGTAGTCAGTGGTTTTCTCCCTATTATATCCCAACTACACTATATGGCCAAAAATATATAGACTCCTGACCATCACACCCACATGTGCCCATTCCAAAACCACGGGCACTGACATGGAGTTGGTCCACCCCTTTGCTATTATAACAGACTCCATTTTCTGGGACGACTTTCCAATAAATTTGAAACATGACTGTGGTGATCTGTGCTTATTCAGCCATAACATAATTGTTGAGGTTTGGCACTTACAGGTTGGACCCTCCACTAATATTGGCACCCTTGCTAAACGTGAACAAAGAAGGCTGTGAAAAATGGTTGAACCTTTTGATCTTTTGTTAAAAACATTCACAAAAATAAAAATCCATGAGAGTAGAGTATTTTGTGATTTATTTTAAACAAAAGATCAAAAGGTTAAACAATAAAGACAATTTTTCACAGCCTTCTTTGCTCATATTTACCAAGGGTGCCAATATTACTGGAGGGCACTGCATGTCAAGTGGGAAGGCCTGGTGTGTAGTCGATGTTCCAATTCATTCCAAAGGTGTTCAGTGGGCTTAAGGTCAGGGTGCAGACCACTCGGACCACTCGAGTTCTTCCACATCAACCTTCCATATCAAGCCATGTCTTATATGGACTCCACTTTGTGCACAGGGGCATCGTCAAGATGAAACAGGTTTGAGACCCTTAGTTCCAGTGAAGGGAAATTGCAATTCTATAGCATACAAACTTATTCTATACAATTGTGTGCTTCCAACATTGTGGGTAAACAGTTTGGGGAAGGGCTACATATGGGTGCAATGTTCAGGTGCCCACATACTTTTGGCCAGATAGTGTACAGCCGAGTGCAATTGGCTGGCATTCTTTTACTACATTAGCCCAAGTTCTCTATGTCCTTTTACTTTTATCAGTCCTCCTTCTACTTTTGATTGAAGGCATGAAGGCATAGTCCCTGTGGCAAAGTTTGAGTGTCACTTCCTCCTGCTTCAGTTTCTTCTTCTCCTGGATTTTGTCTCCAGTGTATCCTTACTGAGGAGCCTGGCAAAATCCACCTAGCACTACAGCCCAAGAACTGTCCCTTTGACTATCAGTCTTCATGTTGATATATGCCATGGTTTGCAATTGCACTGTCTGTGGTTGTACGAAATGTATTTGCAAAGTTGAAAACAGTCTACGATTTAATTCATGTTTGATAAATATTTAGAGGTGCCTTGTTGCAAAGGATAACCCATTTCACAATTTCCTTTGAATTCTTTATGGGAGTTAAGAAAGCTATAGAGAATGTAATTGATATTTGACTCAGTCATGGGGCTGACACAAATATTACTCTGGACCTTTAATGTACATTGATGCAAGAAAAAGAACTTTGGTCAGGATCTCAGTGGAGGTTCAGCTGAAGTCCAGATCAAAACCCACCCACCATCCTTTGTGATTTAATGGTCCTCAGCTACCACATAGTTCATGCAGTTTTCTGTGGAAGATTGATACAAGTTTATAGTTAAGAGGAATGCTTTTATGTTCTTTTGGCTAGCTGAATTGAGCATTTCCTGTCATAAAAATATTTTCCCCGATTGAGCAGTTACTTAATTTCCGGTTACAGTTAGGTCACTCTAAACGCTTTCTAAGAGTTTACAAAATAATTGAAAAATATTTCTAGAATGTTGTTTAGTTATCCCGATATCCAATCCAAATGTGTTGAAAAAGACAGAATTAGTACCTACTTTTTCATGTGATTAGGCAAGCAGACATAATTACACACATTTACTAAAATTACTAAGCATCACAATCATAGACACACATAAACACACCCACACAATCTACTACTTCCTTCCTTTCAAATGAAACATCTTAAGACACAATCAGTTTAGTTGGTACTGTCACGATGGGTGGTTTGAAAAGACACTGATGTAAATACTCTACCCACATCAGAGCTGTGTGTGTATTTGTTATATAGGAGTTGGCTGCCCTGCTGACTGGGTACGGTTCACAAACAGCTGTTACTTCTTCTCTACTGAAAAGCTTACTTTTGACAACGCTCTTCAAAAGTGCAATGGCATGTCTTCATCCATGGTCATCATCAATGATAATGAAGAACAGGTGAGAGGAGAACTCACAGTCGGTGAAATCTGAGGTGGGGAGGAAAAAAAAAACAACAACTGAGAAAACAAGAAAGCGATTTAAACGTCTACAGTTTCAGAATCATTTTGCTGGTATAGATAAATATGCAGCGTAGACACTGTATGCAGGAGCTATTAAATGGTGACGGGTACGGTATGTTACAGCATATCATGCGTTATATCCTCAGGGCTGGTTACAACTTCACATAGTCGGAAGAGACTATTTCTGGTTGGGATTGTCAGATCGACAAAAAGAAAACGTTTGGCGTTGGGTGGACGGCTCAGAGCCTACGTTTAAGTAAGTATATGTGCATGTTTGTGTACGCGTTATTTTTTGATGGGGCGTAGCCTTAGGACGTGGGCTACATTTGTGTGTGTGTAGGAAATGGGGGCTTGGCCAACCTGATAACTGGAGCCATGGACATGATGAAGGAGAGGACTGCGCAGGCCTTGTTACTGGAGGTAACTGGAACGACTTCTACTGTCATGACCAGCTCGGTTTCATCTGCGAGAGGGCGGTAAACAGTTGAACTCTGTGACAATGGAACAGTGCGGCAACAGTATATCTCGGTGAACAGATAAAATATGGTCAAATGACCTCGCAGCTTGTGTCAGAGATAGACGGCTCTCTTTGACAAGTAGACCTGATGCAGGTACAACGAATGAGGAAAGACCACGTAGTAGAAGTAGTAAGCTGCAGTGTTTGGCACAAGGTGAATTGCTTCGTCTCTACAAGACATTACATATTGGTCTCATTCCTGGACAGTCAGTTCATAACCATCAAGGAGCCATTGACATTCAGCTGTGAGCTAAACAGGTGTAAAGAAGCAAATTCATGTGCATTTCAGTACTCTATGGAATTTTCTACTATTATATGTATATAATTTTGAATAGTTTTATTACACCCCCCCCCCCCACCTTGTCCTAATCTGCCATTTCTTTATATATGCCCCCTTTTGTCTCACACACACATTTCTACATATAAATAAATAATAGAACAAAGGATGTAATTTCTATCATGTTTGTTCATTCTTCTAAAAATATATGATTAACTGCGTATTTCAACAGTTATTATCGATGTGATAAGAAAGTAATTAAACATTATACACCATCAGTGCATTGTCATAGTCATTTTTATTGTTTCTTCCTTATTAACCTATTCCAGTTGATTATCACGATGGTTATTCAATACACTTAAAAACTTGTAGTGCACTTATTTAAATGAACATTTTCTTAAGTATTCACATTTTTCAATCGTCATTCCACTTCGTTTCGTATTCTTTGCCTTTGACTCCTGTCCGTTTTCTCCTCAGCTGCACAGAAGAATGAAATAATGTAATAGTAGCACCTTAGAGACAGACCCTACTCAACAAAGTTGTTTCTTAAAAAAAAAAAAAAGAAGAAAGAAGACAAAAACAAAATGAAAAAGAAAAAAAAACAACAAAAAACAAAACAAAACAAACATTCCATGCCATCTTTTTCCATGCTATTTCTTTTATGAGGTTTCAACTCCAGACCTAATCATCACAGTTCTTGGAGCCATTTCAGTCAGAATCAGAGTGAAACTGGATTACAATAGAACAGTAAGTTGTGCACTGATGAAAACCAAAAAGTAATTTCATAAAATAAATTTAAGACCATGTTCGCCATGAACCCGGGTGGTCTCGTATATCAAATCATACAACGGTGCGGTCTTGTGATAACACTCGGTTGTTGGTGTTATTGTTTGTTGTGGGGTATTAGATGTACTCTATGGCATGAGTAAGGTTATATGGAGAAATAACACTGGTATGCAATGGCATATCTCAAATTTGTCTTCTAAGCCTAATGTAAATGAGTTATGAATATCAGGTTTGTTGATTGAGTGATTTTATGGCAGTAATCGTGCTACATGTTATTTAGATACTGTGCGGTTCAGAGCTTGTTGTGAGATTCTGATTTTGTCTTGCTGAGTTGTCGGCCATGACTAAAACAACTTTAGACACAATCGAATCATTTATAACACTGAAATTTCAAGAAAATCTGAAAACAAAACGGCCGGCACGGGCTGTTGCACATTTACAATTTTCGTTCCATTCAATAAACATAACCACAGAAACTTGTATATGTGTCACTGTGTATCTTCTGATTTAGTGGTTACAAGATCTGTGATGGATGTCAACACAAGGTGACATGGAATGAACCAAAACACAACACCATGACACCATGCTATGAAGACTGACAGAGCTAATCAGGGCTCAGAACAGATTTATTGCCTCAATTCCTTAAGAATCTGAAAGTGTGAGTGTATAAATTTGCAAAAGTGAGATCATGCCGATCTGTCCGTTAGCTGTTCCATTTCGGTTTATCTCTGAACAATTCTCACCAATTTTGAAACCCCAGTTATTGATGTAAACATTTAAGAAACACAGAGTCGTAGTGCAGTCGAAGTATTAAAAAACAAAACAAAACAAAAAAAAAAAACACACACATTTGCGACACTTCCCCCCCTTTACCCTGACACCAGGCTCATGTAAATACATTTGAAACAAAAGCATCTGAAACTGGACAAAATTTTGCTGACATAGAAGATTCCGATAATAAAATATTTTGAAATTTATACCATAGCCTGGCGAAATTCTCAAATCTGATTGGTCAGAAAGTGTAGTTACTTTCTCTAACAGCACAGGATTATATTAATGCGCTCGTTGTAATATGGTTATGTTTTATAATAACAGCTCATTCACAGGGATTTGTATGACAGGTGCTCCACGTAATCTAAGACTAATAAACTGATAAAGGGTTAAAAAAAAAAAAAAACCCACCATGTTATTTAACAAAGAAAAATGATCATAATCATTGATATGGTGAAACCTTCTGTATGGAGATGTTTATTTAACATTTCTGAAAGTAATCTCTGGTGTCAGCACTTTGTAACATTGAACTTTCTGGTTCTCAGTAATGGCAAGCTGATTTTGTTTTGTAATTCAATTAAAGAATAAGAAAATGGAAAGGCTGGTGAGGGGATGGCTGTTTGTGGCTGCTGTAACGCAAGTGATAACAGGAAAGAAAAAAAAAATCTTGATTCGTGGACTTTCTACAGCATCAACTTTAAAGATATTCTGAATGTGTTTTGATTCCTTACAAAAATGTAATCATTGACAAATCGCTGTTGTATGAGAGAAATAAAACACCCTGGGATGTGCTTTTACTGGAAAATGTGGTGGTGATGGTGTTACGCAACCTCGTCATTCATAATGTTCGTGTAATCCATACTCCATCGTGTTTTATTCCTTACATAACACACCAGGTTTGAGAAAACCGACTCAGACCCTGTTTTTTTTTTTTGTTTGCTAAACGTACAATGTGTCTCACAGTTGAAATGCTGTAAAATCAATCTCTAAAACGGTGAGACCCATAAAAATCTTTTTTTTTAAAAAACAAACAATAAAAAACCTTTCCCGCACGAATGTTACCGGTGTTTCTTGAGTAAACACACCAGTTCAAAACTTTCAAATGGCATTCATAGTAATCAGCAAATGACCATTTCACCCTTTCGTCGCCATTTCTTCACTCTTGGCTACATTCCAAATACAGATGAGGTTGAGTCCAGTGAAGGGTGAGATTATTCCAAACTAGAGATTTAATCCAGAATGAGATTCAATCCATTACAGGTGAGCAGAACACTAGAAACTACAGAAGAGGATGTGAGGGAACAAAAGATGTCATCCGAAATAGATGGAAGTTTATTCCAGAGGCAGTCCTTCTTGTGATGAATCACGTGAAACACACCCGGAAGTTGTACTGCTTTTAACTGATCGTAATTTGGAGGTGTTCAGGAATACTGGGAGCATTTCCATCCAAGTGAAGAGCAGCCAGTTCTCAATAACAGAAGAGTGGTCATAATAGAGATTGGGAACTGGAGCATTTCCAATGTGTTGCAATTTGTATGTGGGGTTGCTGATCATCCGGTCTGATATTACCTACTCTTCTCCACTGTATAGAGGTCTGAGCATTAACTGATTGCTGTGGTGGTCGGTACGGTATGGTGTTTTTCTACTCATCCTTCTCTACTATAACCTCCCCATGAAGCACCTTTCTCCTCTGACGCAGCATGTGGAAATACAACTGGGGAAACACTAAGACAAAAAGAATGAATTGATAAACATTAGGATACAAAATATCACTGTGCTGTAAATATGAAAATAGGAGTATGTGGAAAAATCAAACCTGAATGTGAAATAGGAGGGACATTACTGTGTACTAGGCATTACATCAATATTTTGCAGGGTGTGCCTTTGTGTAATTTAGTGCTCAGATTAAGTAGATAGTCTAGAAAAAAAGAAAGAAAGAAAGAAAAAAAAAATCGACCGTCTGGCTCCAAAAAAGAAACCCAAAAACTTTATACACCACAATACCCCATTTAAGAGTGTGGTCAAATTCGATGAGTAGATCTTTAGAAACTGACTGAACAAATCCAGATGATTTCCTGGTTCACATTGGTTTGACTTTTGCACTCAGAAAACAAAGCAGTGTTGCGGTCTATATTTCAAGCGTAAACATACTAACATACCAAATTTACCACTCGTACATCTTTTCAGACTCAAACATATGGAGACAATTTCCTGACTTTAAGACAGTGATGGTAGAATTATGACCCTTGATATAGCCAAATCAGATACAAACATAACTGGTGAATTAAGTGGCATAGAAATAACCTAAAAACACACACAAATCAGGTAGAACCTTATAATTCCGAGCTCTTGATGCATGTTTCAGCACCTACAACAGACTTCCACGGTTAGCTTTCATCATTTCAACTGAATCACTAGACATAGTCCTATGAATGAGCATGGGTGAGTGATTCTTACATGGGATGTAGGAGAGCATTACAATGATGAGGAAGTAATAATAGTCGAAGGAGACGTTGTATTTGTTTGGGAGTCTTAAAGAGTACATGCCCGCTTTCCGAACATATGGCAGAGCAGCATATATGGTCATCAGTTCACCAATCACGCCCAAGGGATACATCACAATGAACATATTATATCTGAAAGTCAGAGACAACATGAAAAATTTTAGTGAGATTATATCTTCAGAACAATTTTTCCACAAAAGGAATCGACTGGCTACATATTATTGCTGAATGATACACAAACTGTGTTGCTCAGGATCTGTGATGTAGTCCACACTGTAATCTGTGAAGTTTAACATTATACGATTTATCATTATACTTAAGTTCTTGTAGCTGACCTCTACAGGACAGAAGTGTGATACAGTCCGTACAGGATTTCATTTTGTGATTGTTGCGGCCAAAATTGCTTGATTTTGCTGCGGCTTCAAACTACTTGAACGGACGAAACTGCAGTTGTATGGAATTGTTTTGCACGGGCTTTCGCAGTCGGTAAATGAGACCTTTGAGCTGTAATCATGTTCGACGCACGTGGACGTGGGCTTTGGCTGAATGCACGTTGTAATGATGTCACACGACACCCAAATCAGCGGAGAAACTAGGGTACTTTTTAAAAATCGCAAGCTCTTCTGAATATTGTATAGTTTGCTTGATTTTGCGTTCATATCTGCGATCGGAAAATTGCTAGATCCTGGTGGGATTGGTTATACAGCGTAGGAGATACCGGTAATTCATAACTGATTATAACCTATTATATAAGAAATTTTCGGATTAACATGACATTTCCTCTTGTGTAGGGATTCTTTGGTAGCGGCAGTGCATGTTAATTATAGTTCTCTATATTTAGGCTGTATAATGTTTAAAGAATCTGGACTTTGTGGCACAAGGTGAGGAAGGTCTTGCGGAGAAGGACAAAACCTTGTACGCATGTAGTGAATGGATGCTAATAGTGGACAGGCATTCCAGTGCCCAAAACAGTCACTCCTAAAAACAGGGGCAGCTGATCATGAGTCGTTCACAAGAGACCTGACCAAGATACAGCACAAACACATCCTCAGCATTTGAAGTAAACCTAGGACATGTGTTACCCCAGATACCAGCATACATAATGCATATATGTTGCCTCCAAGGCAGCGCTGTATGTGCTAATAAAACTCAAAATGAGTTTCAATTCTTTTAGTAATAAAACAACGTGCGTATATTATATAAATCTGGATCAGAACAGGCCAACGACCTATGCTATGTTAAACATTGCAAAAATAAAAGAAAAAGAAAAAGTTTTTAAAACGTTAGATTTGTTTAAACAGACTAAAGAGAACGTAAAATTTTACATGAGTATAGCGTAAAGATGCTTTAACATCATCTGTTTCGCAACTAAACACTGCATTAACAACATAACCGTATATACAATTAGCTTTGCATGTTGTACTCTAAACAAAAATAACTACATTTACTATACTTGACATGCATAGTTTTTTGTACCTGGCCCATTTGATGAAGTAAGGCAGATGCTTAAGCAAACTGAAAGTGTAGAAGGAGTAACGTGTGATCTCAGTGACTGTCCACACCACCAAAAACAAGATCACACTCTCTTGATTCTGGACCTAAGAAGCAAAATGTAGCAGTAGTTAGTAATGACTCCCTCTCTGAACAAATATATATATATATATATATATATATATACACGAGAGTATATATATAGATTTTATTTCCTTACTATAAAAATCATTTTCTATGTTTATTATTAGGCAGTGCTGTATATAGTAAACGCCTTGTTTGTGACATCTATTCAGGATTCAGATGGCAACATTACAGTTGGTATAAATAATGTATGGTTTCGTAATATGATAGCCACACTGTGCTAATTGGGACGATTAAAAAATAAATGTACAGGTAGCATTTAAGTCTTTGTTCTATCAGATGTATATACTGTATAATCAGGACTCGCACTGTTTAATTAATTAGCCTAGATGAAATCTGAACTGGGGGGGGGGGGGGGGGGGTTAAAGGAGCCTGATGGCAACAAACATTACAACAGTGTGTTGATCGTAAAGATGCTGTTTCCGGTATCCTCAAAAATGGCATAAAAACTGAGCACAAAATGAAAACATTCAACAATATAAAATCGACTCTTAGCAAAAGGTCAGCAGTGGAAATCATGCTCCAGAGGGTTTGCACTTACATACTTATCTGTGAATAAATCTCGACTATACCCCAAACTGCATGCTAATGTACTAAATAGTGTGTCATTGTATTGAATATCGTATTAGAAATGTTTTTTTTTTTTTTTCCCACCACAAAAAAGTCACTGGGTTCAACCTGACTACTTGCACACAACCGGGCTAATAGCTAATCAAAAGTAGAGCACCACTGGAGCAATTTCTACTAAAAATGTGTGGATCACTCAAATGGTTTGAAACTTGATAACAATAGTAGAAAACAATAATCGTGTAGGTTTACTGAGCCCAACAAGCCTGAGCATCCTCAGTGAATAATCCTGAAAACACTGCACTTTCACATCGTTATCTGAGTTTCCACGACTGCACTCACCTGTCTGATACTATGCGTGATGAACCAAACCATGAATATTCGAGAGCTTACTTGGACCCCAGTCACAATCACAGATGTCCGAACAATTCCTGCGAAACACAAACACATACACATTCCGTCAGCTACTCCTCGACAGCCATACAGCATATATTAAAAGGCTTGGGTTTGTTGGAAAGTACATACCAATTGCACAGTGCCCAACCTGACATATAGGATGGAAACAAAACAGAAAGGGAAACAATGGGGTGAAATAAAAACTTAAAAGCAGAGAAAAACATACATGACTAGATGAAATATAGGAGAACGTTTCTAGTCAGTCCCTGCAGGATTTCCTGAATTTCGCGACCGCAGAAATGAACGCAAAATCAAGCAAACGCCGGAATATTTTTTATGAGCCTGAATTAGTTCAAAATTGCTGCAGATTTTTCCACAGATTTGAGCCAAGATGCGTCGTGTGATGTCATCACAACGCACATTCAACATGAGTACAGCTAAAAGGTCTCATTTACCAGGAGACATCACTGCGAAAGACAATTACACGCGATTGCAATTTTCACCAATTCAAGTAGGGTTCCGCAAAAACTAAAGCACAGGAAAGCTCTGCAAGTTTTGCAAGGCAAGTTTTGAAAAATCAAGCGTTTTTGGTCACAACAATCACGTAAAATCCTGTATGGGCTGTCTAGTAGACATTTCTGTCCGTAACAACACAGAGAGGCAGTGAGAGGGCTGGAGTGATAGAAAGACGGAAAGAAAGAAAGACAGACGAATATATAGATGGATAGATAGATAGATGGATGGATGGAAAACAAGAGAAAACACTTACCTCCAGAAGAGCAAAGGTCTGGAAAAACTTAAGTGTCCGTGCTATACTTCTGTACAAGCCCTTATGTGTGCCTTTCTGGAAATAGTAGCGAGTCATTGCAACAGCCAGCACCAGCCACCTAGATCACATATATTACATTTAATATACTTTATAAAGTAATATTTATTCTCTGCAAAATGGATGCAGAGATGGATAGTCATGACTTCTCTCTATTACACATGATAGCAGTGTTATTACCGAATTATCACAGACATATTCTTAAAGTAGTTGTGTATGCTCTAAATGATTTTTCGGTATGTTCTACCATTGGGATTAAGGTTCGGGTCATAGTTCACCCAAGGTTGCTCACAGGAGTTCATTTGGCTGCACAAAATGTGGTGAAAAGCTCATAATGTTACAGCCTTTTCACCAAGAACAACTCTCTGCGCATGTTAAACCAGTGCAGTTGTAAAATGCTGTAGATTTTTGTCAGACATTATTATAGGGCTACATAATACCTATGCGTATATGGGATTTGTAAACTGATTTGTAATTATTAAGAGTTTTCTGTAGCTGCGAATTCTATATTATGTAGGCGCACTAGAAATGTTTTGAAAATCAGGATAAATCAGATGATTTGCAAGCTTGGGTCATATAAAACAAATATGACTCTACATTATTAGGTTTAAAGCCTTAAATGGGTTAACTCCAGCGTATCTCGCTGATCTCCTGAAGCAGTGAATGACATCCGAGCAGGTCAAGTTCAGCTCAGGCTGGCTTGCGATTAATCTCAAAAGCTGAACTCGTGGAACATGTTTTTCTTAAGTCCCCCCCCTAAACTTTGCAATATTGTTCCAGAGAAAGTTAGGAATACTCTAAACCTCAATATATAATATATATATATATAAAATCATACTATTCATAGTCCCTGCCCCTTTTATCTTGGTGCACATACATGCTATATGGCCAAAACTTTGTGCTTTGTGCATTACTTAAGCATCATCTCGTTCCAGATTTAGTCTCCCTGTGCTGTTATAATGCGCTCCTCTCTTCTGGGAAGGCTTTCCACTAGATTTTGGAGCGTGGCTGTGGGGATTCGCTCATTCAGCCACAAGAGCGTTAGTGATATCAGACACTGATGATGTGTGAGGAGGTCTGGGGTGCAGTCGGTGTTCCAGTTAATCCCAAAGGTGTCCAGCGGGGTTGAGGTCGGAGCTCTGTGCAGGACACTCGAGTTCTTCCACTCCAGCTTTGGCAAACCATGTCTTCATGGAGATCGCTTTAAGCACGGGAGGCATTGTCAGGCTGGAACAGGTTTGAGCCTCTTAATTCCACTGAAGGGAAATCTTAATGCTACAGCATACAAAGACATTCTGTACAATTGTGTGCGTCCGACTTTGTGACAACACTTTGGAGAATACGAAAAAGATAGTCAGGTGTCCACATACTTTTGGCCATAGAGTGCATATTGTTTATGATTCATTTTCAAACCAGTCCACTGATGAATATATTTACCTTTAATGCTCAATTTGACCTTCTAATCTTTTACAAGTTAAAGAGATAGTTCACACCCAAAAATGAAAAGTTCTGTCATCAGTTACTCACCCTCACGTCGTTCCAAACCCACAAGACTTTCCTTCATCTTCGGAACACAAATGAAGGCATTTTAACGAAACCTGGGAGATTTCTATTCCTCCATTTGAATAAAGACTTCATTATAGATTGGGGGTTGTTGCGCACACATCACTTCATAAAACTGGGATTAAACCACTAGTGTTTAACTTTATGAAAGTTTTGGTTACTGGATTGTAAAAATAGGGACAGAAATCTCCCAGATTTCATTAAAAAATATCTCCATTTGTGTTCCGAAGATGAACGAAAGTCTTATGGGTTTGGAAAGACATGAGGGTGAGCAACCCATGACAGAATTTTCATTTTTGAGTGAACTACCCCTTGAAGCACTTTGAGATTTTGGACTCAGCATGAAAAGTGCTACCAAATAGTTATCATCATAATTTTACAACACGACCCAATTCTAGTCACTATGTTGTTGTTGTTGTTGTTTTATCACACTGCAAGCCAACACTGTAGCCATCAGACGGTCTGCACTGTTAGTTCTAGAGCGTCTCCTGGCCACTCTGGAGAGAAAGGGCACTCAGTTTGCCTCGCCACAGGGAGGATTTAATGCATATACGCGATATTAACACGTGCATTCTGAAACTTTCTGCTCTGTCAGAATGAAGAGTCCGGTGTCAGCATGCGGCTAAACTTATCGCGCGCGCTGCACTGATGGAGAATGACGCTCGCGCAGCACCAGACACCGTATTTGGCAAGACAGAGGCGCGCGCGCGGACGGGCGGCCCCAGTATTAAAAAAAAAAAAAAAAAAAAACCCGGTTTATTCCCTCACACTGCTTATTCGACAAAGTCAAACGCCTCTGAATGACAGGACTTCCATGCGACCCGATCTGGCTCAGTTCACTTCGCTCTGTAGGTTACTGGGGTTGACCATACACGGTTACAGCGTTATGAAACTATAAACAGCAACACACGCTTAAACTATAAAGAGAGCAAAAACAACAACAACAACACAACTGTTTTGTAAACAGTTGAACCCATACATACCCGGCGGTCATGGCGATATTGTAGAACATGAGCCATGCTGTGGCAATAATGCTCTTCGTCCGCTTTTTGTTGTTCGTTTCCTTTTCCTCGAGCGCTCCGTCCTC
>NC_030422.2:7682599-7732599 GCF_001660625.3 Ictalurus punctatus | reverse complement strand
ACTCTCATACACAAGCAGGCATAATTAGGTGCCATTTTACTACCCATCCCAGCTCCTTTCACTTGTAAGTAAAAATCATTACGAAAATGAAAAAAATGGTTCGTCAGGACAGTACTTGCTAAATCCAATAGACATGCCGTACTAGGTTTCACATCAATTGATCTTTGTTTTAAAAAATGTTCTAAAGCCAATGTTTTTACATCTAGATGTAATTCTTTTAGTCATCCACACACTGGTCGTAATACTTTGATACGTGGTACTATTAACTGTTCGGTGTTCACATGAAATTGTCACCAGGAATCAGTATTAACACAAGAAATCCAGAAATATCAAGAATTCACTACATTAAAGTCCATAAATAATGTTATGTGTAATAAAGTGTAAATGACATGGGAAAAAGTGTTGAAAATTTCGTGTGATTTTCATTGGAAATATATTTATATTGTGCAATACTTATTTCCCTGACTGTACTCTACCACCGTTTCTCTTTTCACTCTTGTGGTTAAAAGATCTACCCTACTATAGATTTGCAACACAGTCATTTCCACCTGCTCCTTAATTAACTGTTGTTCTATGCAGCAGCAAAGAAAATAAAGAATGACTGAAAAACCTGTAGAAAATTGCAAATAGATGCACATTTTCCCCTCATACCACTCTCTCTCTCTTTATCTCAAAGTTTATCTCTAAAATAATGTATTTATATCTAAATTGTTTGACTAGAAAACTGAAAGCATTCGCATTGGCAATGATGAATGAATGAATGAATAAATAAAATAATGAGTGGATGAATTAAAGCCTTTATAACATTTTCTGTTCTCTCCTCTCCCATCCACGCCGCCATTATGCCTAGCTCCTAAATACTTTATAATTATCTGCCAATGGAAAAAGACAAATAAAAATTAGAATTTTATTCAAGATGATTTCACTTGCTGCGATTGTATTTTTTTTTGCAGGGCAAAATTCTCATTCACACGAGACTCGAGAAGACATGAAAGTAAGGACAACATAATTCATAAATATCTGCCAACGGAATAAAAATATCAGATAAATTAGCCTAGTTTTTTATTTATTATTATAATTATTATTTTTTAATTTACTAAGATGTTTTTTTTTTTTGCAGTCTTATGCTTTTGTTCTCCCATCCCTATTTTTTTTTTTTTTTTACCTTTTTTTTCTTTGTTATTTGATTTGTTGTAGCAGAACAGGCAGAATGCTGACTCTTCCTAACCTCTGGTTTGACCTGTTATTTCCTGCTGATCTTCCATGCACACATACTGAACTATTTTATGACACTGAGACATGTGAGAGACATGTAGATTCGGGAAAACGGATGCTGACAGTACAGTTTGAAACATTCTGAAGAATCCACCTCTGTGATGAGTCTTTGTCACACTTCCTCGCTTTTTCCAGGAATTTGTCCAAATCTTCATCCACGAACATTTACTGACATGCTTTCTGTTCAGGATGAATCTTGAGGTGCACAAATGGTAGATCAGTAATCACATGGGAGTGGCTTGGGTGGCACAGAATAATTGGACACAGAAAGTCCATACCTCTGTGGTTTAGTCACGTTATTTTATTCCCATGAAGACAGATACAGAAACTGGGAAAATAATTTTGAATCATTTAATGATTCATTTTCGGTGCAGATTCAGTTTGATGAGTCTGTATTAATACATTTGCTGTAATTTATAGTCTATAGTCAGTGTATACATGCATTGCAATTGTATCAATCCAGTATGTTGTAAAGTCGTGTGTAATGCCTTCTGCCTAGTTATGGTGGTTAAACATGTAGGTTATAAACCACTTACTGAAATTATTTTAATAAGAATGTATATTATACTATCACAGATTGTCTCATGTAGGGCCAAAATAAGGGGACAATCTATTTTGGAAGTGTAAAATGCACACATCGTTGCTGACTGTCTTAAAATATTTGACGTAAGGAAAAAAAGGACCATTACAAAAATAAGTAAGGTATATTTGACGACGGGTTGTTGAATTGTTAGAAAATAATGCACACTCCGGGGTGGAAATGCATTATTTTCTAATAATTCAATGGGCCGGAGTGAATAATTCCACTTATACCCCAGGTAGCACACCACAAGATACTGTTCAGATGTTTTATTTCAAGACATTTGTTCGGTTTTTGTCCTTAAAACGCTCGAGTGTGGAACTAATTTAGTACGCATCCCATCTCGAGCCTCTGTTGCTAATTCCAAAACGCCGTTTGAGAGGCCTGAGTCACTGATATGTAGTTATTAGAGAGAGAGAGAGAGAGAGAGAGAGAGAGAGAGAGAGAGAGAGAGAGAGAGAGAGAGATTGAACGAAAATAATTGCAAGGTTGCTTAATTAAGTAGTCATGGTTTTGTTTTTTCGTTTCATGCTGATAATATAAAAATAGAACAAACAAATAAATAAATAAAGAAAGAAAGATCGATAAGCCGACTTTATCACAGGATTTTTCGTTTAGTTTTTTTTTTTACTACAGAAAATACAACGAATAAATAAATCCATACTGATACTTGTTCACCGGCTTATCACACGTGCCCTCTCGTGATCGCGAAGCATATCGATGGCTCAAGCCTCCCCTTTATTCTTCTAATCATTAAACGGCCGGTCTTCAGTTATTCCGTACTTATTTCTGGAAAATCGTAGTTTTATGTCATTTTGCTGGTTGTTAAATACGTGTGCCGTGGTGGACAGTAGCCGAACTTTTCCGTTATTTCAGTTAACTTCCTGAAGTGATACGGAACTGTAATGCGGTCAAGACCTGACTGGAACTACTTTAGCTGTGCGTTTACTAAAAAAGTTATTGCAACACCTCAGAAACTTCTGTCAGCCAATCAGAATCAAGAATTCAACAGAGCTGTGGTATAAAGTCAGTTATACCACAGCATGGTTGAATTCTAGAATCTGATTGGCCAGAAGGTGCACAGCTCTGATACTAGTTCAGGCAGTGACAAACAGTTTACGTTAACGCGCACATGTATTAAAATGTATTATTTTTCCTGTAGTAACAGACACAGGAACTTGTGTGGTGGACAGTTCTTATAACCGAAGCCTCATAATAAACAGATTTTTTTTTCAAAATGTGTTGTATATAAAATAATGTTTATTTAACTTATGGAACGAGTCTCAAGTGGCTGCGCTTTATAACTGTCAGTAAGTTTCCGGACCAAGGAGAATCTTCAGATTTTATGCTTTCTGGTTTCTTGGTAACATGACAAGATGTGTTTTTTTTTTTTTTTTTTGTCTTATTAACTTAAGAGAGAGAAAAAGACAGACTGGTGAGGGAATGACTATAACATGATTGACAGCTCTCATAAAGAACGACCTTTTCTCGTGGGCATTCCATAACATTAAATGTAACTAGACCCTGTTAAAAAGCATGATGTGTCGTTTACCTTTAAATTTGTAAATAAAATAAAAAAAAAAAAATCCTTGGCAGTTTGTTGTGCTATAAGCATCGTATAAGTGGTATGGGTGTATAATAACACACTTCAGACCATGCAGTTATACAGTGTAATAATCTACTTAGAGGTGGTTATGGCATCACAACATATCACACCACCCTGATATGGATTTTTTTTTTTCATATAACAGCACAGTCTCTCATGTGTTATCCCTTACTTAAATGCAAATGTTACTATATATATATATATATATATATATATATATATATATATATATATATATATATATATATATATATATATATATAAGACAGCTAGAAATTAATTAATGTGCATTTTGGAGCTTTATAATGATTAATTATAGTAATAAATTGGTTATAGTTTGTTGGTAAATTGTACATAATTCTAAGTATAGTAATATTCATGAATACAGGCTCCATATAACGCATTACTATTCATTCTTTGAAATCACATCCTCTGTCATCCACTTCATGAACATCTGGGAGTAGATGTAGCCTGTGGGCTCATATCCACATACTTAGCCTAGTTAAAAAAAATCAGTAATAACTATATGAAATATAGCAGTGTCTAGGATTAAAGTATCTCTGCAACTTCATATTTTATAGTTTGTGTTTGTTTTATTGTACAGAGAAATGCTGGTCTAAATCGTGTTCTAAACAAGTTCAGAGTAATCTGCGACCCTTTTAGAAAGCAAATGTTTCGACTTTTGCCCAATGTTGTGACTTTTCACAGTACATAATAAAAGGAAAGGGTATTGTACATGTGATTTCCTGATGATACTGCAGGAGCAGTTCAACAGACATGTTTTAGTATTTCCGGAGATGAATTCGCAATCCACGATGGTATCTCATGGTCAAAAACATGGGGCAGGTTTAACATATTTTCCTTCAGACCAGAGTCTGAAATTAAAATTATGAGTATAATGTAGAAATGTGTCTCCTTTCTCTTTCTTTTCCAGATAAAGATTAGACATGATAAGTGATTGAATCAGTTCATTGACTTCCCTATGTCAGATGCAATAGCCAATTCTCCACTGACCCCATTAAAAGAGACGTCCTTTGTAACCACTAACATTAACGCTTGCTCAATGGCTACAAATTCTGGTAGTCAGATCTGAGAAATCTTCTATGCAATACTTATTACAGTATTGTGTGAATGATAGGAGTCAGCATTTTTTTAAAAGTATTTCACAACACGTCGTACTGTGTACGGTTGTGTGTGTGTGTGTGACAAATACAATTTGAATTGCCTTGAAAAACATTTCATTGAGCATGGTGAACTAGTATTCTTAGCTAGTTGAAGAGAATAGATCAAACTCGTTTTTTTAATTTCTTTTTTTAACACCTGTTCCATTTAAGTAATTGGAAAAAGTACTTAACAGATTTCTCAGGACTTTTTTAAGTGATCATACGCGATACAATTTTTAAAACCTGTGAAGAACATTTCAAATACATGCAAAGACATGTATTCTAGAGAAGACTTCCTTTAAGATGTATGAGTTAATTAATTTAAATAATGAATTCATTTAGAACGTCTTTAAAAAAATCTCTGTGGCCTTTGAGCAACAGTGAACAACAAATACTTTACACGTGTAAAATTTCTTTGTAATCCATCACGACTGGGAAAATCAGTTAACTTTCAACACACAAAAAAGATGACCTAGATGATAGTTCTAACAAGAGATCGCCAAAATTGTGCTAATCAGCCGGAACTATGGAAAGTGTGAATCTGGCCCGAGGTGTATTTTGCTCACTCAACCAAGGTTGCAGAGACCATGTTAAATGCAAGGAACGGGATTTGCCAATGCTTTGGTCACCAGTTTTCCACTTTAGGTTGCATACCGAGGCCTTCACTTATAGCTTCTTGTTTTAGCTTTTTTGTCTTGAAGAATTTGTTGGTGTGTCTATATTTACTGTAACCAATTACCGACCTAAGTATTCAACCTTTTAGAGGATGTTCTGACTGGCTTAATGAGTAAGTAGCAATAAAGCCTGAAGAGAAATTAAACAGCTCTCCAAACTGTTAAATCTGAGGATGAAATACAACATGGATACGCATTGTTTACATTAAGGTGCAAATACCTATAATTATAAATGTTAACCGTTTTACCTTAATAAATATTTTTAAATGTTATATAAAGAGTTAATAAAAGGAGAATAACTGTACAAGACTACTTTAATGAGAGCTGAATGATGAGCTGTTGCATTTAAACAAAGTTGGGATTTCAAGTGAGGTTGAAATTATTTAAATGATAAAAAAAAAAAAAAAAATTGTTCTATAAGCTGTTGTATTCCTCATGTAGCTTTATTGTCTTTACACACACATTGTATCACATCTGTAACCATTTTCTTTCACCTGTGCACATTTAAAAATACAATAATATGATTAAAAAAAAATAAAAAAAATAAAAGTTTATTCTTTGAATCCAGCTTCCTAGTTTTATTTTTCTGAGATTCACACTTCAGACACAAATAGCTAAAGGGTGATTTCCCTCTATAAAAGCAGAAATAAAAAAGGGAAATGGACAGATTGGTATTTTCCTGTCAAACCATTTTTGTATTTGTGAAAGTTTCTAGTATGTTTTCCTTTTTCCCTCATGTCCTACATTGTTTTGTCTTTATGATTCACCTGCTGCTTTCTGAGAACTGCTGTATCAAAAGAAAAGAAAAAGAAAGAAACTGAATTGCATCAATAGATTTTAGATTCACAAACTATTGATTAAAAAAAATAAATAATAAAGCAATTTTACAATTTACTACGGTGAAATTTTTTTCATTGATCTAGCATTTCAATTGTAATATATATATATATGCCAACCTCAACTCTTTCTAACCCCAGGGGAGGAAACAGGATTTCCTTGCTTTGTACTCTGGTGTTTGGAACAGATTTCCTTCTTGCTGAGCTGCAGGTCCTCGAAAATTCCTATTGCCGCTCTCTTTTACTTTATCAGCATTTTTTCTAACAGCACCCCCCAACCCATACCACCTGGAAATAGCCCTTAAAATCATTTAGAGCATAACCTTTTGTAGTGAAAGTTCTCTTAAAAGCCTTTATTGCCATGCGATAAATTATTTTCTCAAAGTTTTCCTAGGGCTAATTTATTTATTTACTGATGAATGCAGAAATAGTGCATAGCAACCTGAATTCTAACTACCTGTGTATTTCAGGTCAGGGTAATATAGAAGGGTTTGTCAATTACTGTAGACCTCCACTGGTCTGTAATTGTACCTGCAGTCAGTCTGACATTCAGTAACCTACATAAAATTCATTTAAACCGACTAATTGTGACTGAAAACGAATACTTGCTGTATGTGTGCCCTGAGTATTTTGTGATGGCAATTCATCTTAAATATGAACACACAGAGAGAGAGAGTGAAAGGAGTTCTCAGAATGAGACTGAACTGTGGCCTTTCAGTCCGTTATATACCTCAATTTGAAACTGAAGAGTATTTTCTACCATTTTTCCTTTACAAGTGACTCAGACAGAGTTTCTAATTCATTTAACCGTATCAATTATGAATACACAATCAAAATGATTTAAAAAAAAAAAAGTCTAGTGCCATTTATAAAGTGGTGTGTGTGTCTGTGTGAGTGAGTGAGACAAGGAGATAGAGATCCTCTGCATGGATTGCCACATTGTTCCTGTCTTTAACTCCCACCCCAAAAAGTATTCACACTCCAACCTTAAAACAAACGAGGGGTGTGTGTTTGTTTCACACGGTTCCCTAGAGCAGAAAACTGCACATACAGAGACACAACTTACTCCCTGGATTATTCTTCTTGGATTATGAACTAAAGGACAGACATGAAGAAGCTCCACTTTCCTCTGTTTGTGCTGCTGTGCCTCTGCATGGCTTTGCACAACACTGTACAGCTAGGTATGTAATAAATATATGTGTATGTGTAGATAAGACAGATAAATGTGTGCAAAACAGACAGACCAAATCAGATAGGTCAATAGAATCCAAATGTGTTTCATTTAATAGAGAAATATTGATTACATACTTAACATGACTTGTGATCAATATATCCTGAGTTATGGACATATCACTTAAATTCATTTAGAGCATAAATATTTTCAATAGATAACACTTTGTTCTGAATAAGACCACTGGCAGTGGTTCATAGTTAGTAGTTTTCAACCATGTTCTGTGTTTTCTCCTTTCATTGTACAGACAGCAGTGCTTTCCTCATCTACAACGAGGCTCACAACAAATGTATGAAGGTGGTAGAGCCCAACGTGGCTCAGGCCAGTGACTGTGACTTGTCTTCAGACACGCAGCATTTCCGATGGATTTCCTCTTCTCGGATCCTAAGCATCTCCCACAAGCTGTGCCTCGGAGCTCAGGACCTTAAAGAATGGGTTAGAGTTGTTCTGCTCCCCTGCAACGAGCTGAGTCCGATGCAGATATGGGAGTGCAAGAATGAGACTCTGTTTGGTATAAAGGGCCAAATGTTGCATCTGAATTACGGCAATCGCCATGAGCCAAATTTACTGCTGTACTCAGGAACGGGTTCCTGGAGCCGCTGGGAGATATATGGCAGTAAGAATGATCTGTGCTCTCACGGATACCAAGGTAGGCTCTACTTTGAATTCGTAAAGGGTGTTTGTAGAGGTTTATATAATGCATCTTTTTGATCAAAGAGCGAGATTTTTGTAGGTAGCTTGATCACCTGACCATACACCACTGACTTATGCACTGATGCTGTGGTGTATGGCAGGTTGGTAAACTTGACTATGTATTTTACTCATGGTAGATTTGTGAACTAAGCCATTGTTTGGATTTTGAATGATCCAAAAAACCTGGTCAAGCAACAACAGATTTAAATGCCTAAAAATTTTAAGCCAATTAAAAGGGCTCAGGGGAAACATGCTATGAGTGGTTAGCCTGCACAATATGAGTGAAAAAGTTCGCAGGAAGTAACTATGAACGACTTACATTATATGTATATGCTCAGAAAACTGATTCAGTAGCTGTTTTATATATAAGATGTACATAAGTCTGATAAGTATGGCCTTCTTAACCACACTCTTCTCACCAACTTTTCTTCTTATGTATTTTCTGCAGAGATGTTCACCATTGGTGGCAATGCTTTGGGCAACCCCTGTCAGTTTCCCTTTAAGTACGGAGAGAAGTGGTACGCTGAGTGCACCCTTGATGGGCGATCTGATGGACATCTTTGGTGCTCCACGGTCACAGACTACGACATGGATAAGAAATGGGGTTTCTGTCCAACAAAATGTAAGATAACACTGATTAATTACTATAACATTTTAACAGATGTTTTGTTAATAATTAATATACTATGACGCAGATGTTATAAACTTGAATATGTGTCTGTTATAAACACATTACCCCTAGAGTACGTTAAGTTAATTATTTTTCGATGGTTTGTTTGACCGTGGACACATTCTGCATAGTTACTGATTGAAAGGATTGATGGGGATCTGACTGGAAGGACAGGTACAGCTAAGTAGTAAGTGATACGGTAGTTGGAACAGATGATTTTCCTTTTTTATTGTGTGTATATTGGGGCCATAAAACTGGGGTCAGTCCCAAAACCAGATCTGGGGACTGACCTTCTGAAACACACACTTCCTGTGGAGTTCTTTCCTCTCTATTTTCCTGTTTTATTGCAGATGTAAGTGAAAGATTTTTTGCTGCCTTGGTGTTATTTAGAGAGCTTTTATGTTCCCCTTGTCTGTGCCAATGTGTCATTAACAATGTAATTTAAGCCCTGATCACTTTGGTAGTATATTTAGGGTGACATCTGTAAAAAAAAAAATAAATAAAAAAATAAATAAATAAATAAATAAATAAATAAATAATAAAAAAAGGTTAATCTATGATAATTTGCCTCTGGACTGTGCTTCAAGACCAAAAAATCAAACCCTTAACTCTGGAGGCGTGAGGCAAACATTTGTGTCACACTCTTACTTTGTAAATTTTTTGAAGCTCTTACTGTAGACACAATATATGAGATGTACTGTAAGCCTCAGTGCAAAAGCATAAAGCCTTCCGTGATTGTCTCCCGTGATTTAATCAGCAGTTAGAATATCTTTACCATGTTTGATACTCATGAATGAATACACTTCAGGAACATTTCAATGATAACTGGCTCAGTGTCTTATTGATCGCACAAGTTTTTCAATCCCCTAAGTATTGCCTGTGTCTGTGGTGTGTTAGCATCATCAGGTTGGGACACCGATCCAATAACAGGTGTGTTCTACCAGAGGAACACTCAGTCAGTGCTGACCTGGCATCAGGCTCGCAAAAGCTGCCAGCAGCAAGACGCTGATCTACTCAGCATCATGGAGCTGCATGAGCAGACATATATATCAGGTACACAGACCTGAATTCATATCAGTAAACCCAAGTAATGCAAAGATTACATATAATATGAAAGGTATATACTGACTTTCAGCTGTTTGCAATGAACAACTCAAACAAAAGCAACTGAAATAGTTCAACACAACGAATACTTCAAGTGGTTTTTCCACAAATTCAACTGAAAATGCAACTTTTTAATGATTTCTCCAGTTTAAAAATTATTCCACCCCTTCAAGGCAAGTATACTTAGTACTTAGTAGAGAACTCTTTTGCTGTTATGACCTGCTGCAAATGAGATACAGAGCTTCTGGCAGCGTTCCTGAGGAATCGTATCCCGTCTTGCCTTCCATATGCTGCAAGTTTCCAGTGCCAGAGGATGCAAAGCAGCCCCAGAGCATCACTGAGCCTCCACCATGCTCGACTGTGGACAGAGTGTTCTTTCTTCATTCTTCTTTCTCCAGAGATACCACTGATCCTTCGTGCTGAAAAGTTCCAGTTTTGTTTCATCGCTCCACAGAACAGAATCCCAAAACTTCTGAGGCTTATTTATATGATTTTGAGATGATTTTCTTCTGCTTTTGGGTCAGTAGTGGTGAACGTCTTGGAGTTCTGGCAAGGAAACCTTCTGTGTTTAGTACGCGCCTTAGTGTGCTCACTGAAACCTCAGTGCCTGTTACCACCAAGTCTCACTGCAGGTCTTTTGCAGTCACTCGAGGGTTTTTCACAACCTGCCTTCTCAGAAATCTGCTTGCAGCTGTTAGTTTCCTTTGTCCAGGTATTTAATATAATTTTCTGCCCCTAGCCAGCTCAGGTAATTCATGTATTCCACCTCAAGCACACCTGGTGCAACTAATGAAGCCCTTGCTAAGTCACATCAGGTGTGCTTGAGACAACACCTGTTTTGCATATTTGTGCTGTTGTGAGGGCTTCTATTCAGTGGGTTGAATAATTTTGAGACTAGAGAAATCATTATAAGTTGCATTTTCAGTTGAATTTGGGGGAACCACTTGAAGCATTCGTAGTATTTAACTATTTCAATTGCTTTTGTTTGATTTGTTCTTTGCAAACAGCTGAAAGTCTGTATAATACATAAATATATTTCATATTTAAATAAATATATATATTTTTTCAGGGTTAACTAATATACTTGGGTCATCTCTATGGATTGGCCTGAATAGTCTGGATTTTGAAAGTGGCTGGCAATGGAGCAATGGAAACCCATTTATATATCTGAACTGGGCTCCAGGTAAGTGCTCGCACACATAGACACACGCATAAGACTATTTCCAAGCATGTTGTTACCCCCCATCTTCTCCTTTAGGCCACCCCTTACTGGAGCCTGGCATGAACTGTGCAGCACTTAATGCTGGGAAAGCATCTAAATGGGAGAGTACAGCCTGCAGTAGTAAACTGGGATACATCTGCCGCAAGGGAAACTCCACGACCATTACGCCTTCAGTGGGTAAGATCTAGAGAGACATATAATAATACAAGTTTACAGATTTGTATATGCCGCCTTTAAACATTCTGTTCCTCTATCACTTGTGACTTGTGTGTGCGTGTTTGACAGGTAAAAACCAGCCTAGCTTCTGCCCAACCACCTGGGTGCCGTATTCTGGTCACTGCTACTCTCTCTCACGTACTAAAATGATGTGGAAAGATGCTCTGACAGCCTGTCGTAAAGAAGGAGCCGATCTGATCAGTATTCACAATATAGAAGAACACAGCTTTATTATATCACAGAGTGGATACTGTAAGAGCACCTACTTACATATTCTATTTGGTTTAGCCCAGAAGCTAAAACATCATGATGCATATAATCATAATAAAATCTCTAGAATGTTTAAGAAAATACTTCATCATGGTCTCTACATAGAAAAAAGGTCAAATATAATTCAAGTCTAAAATTGAACAGACAGTTTACAGCTTCAGCTTAAACAGTGAGTCATTCAGATCAAGGGTGGATGAATATAATAATAATAGTTTTTTTTTTTTTTTTTTTTTTTTTTAAACAGCCACCCTCATACACACATACATAGACACACCTTAAACCAGTGGTCACCAACCCTGTTCCTGGAGATCTACCTTCCTGAAGACTTTAGCTCCGACCATAATGGTGCCCACCTGACCATCTAATCACTGCCTTAAGACGTTCTTGATCAACTAAACAGGTGTGCTAAATTTTGGTTGGAGTTGAAACCTGCAGGAAAATAGATCTAAAGGAAGAGATTTGGTGACCACTTCCTTAAACAGGCATACACAATAAGAAAATATAAATTTCCTGGAAAATCTTTACCAAACTGAAGAATGGAATAAAGCTATAATTCTGGATATTACTCACGGGCATATTCTGGCTATTAAAGTTACTTTTCTGAATAAAAATGACCAAATGAACTGTTTAAATAGTGATTTGCCATTTCAGTAAATCTACAATTTTGAACCCCTTGGTCTTTAACATATGGGCCTGTTTCCCCACTGACTTGGAATCTGATTTGGATGCATGTGTGTTTGTTCGGCAGTGCCCACTGATGAAATATGGATCGGTCTAAATGATCAGAAGACTCAGAACCTGTTTGAATGGTCAGACAGAACCCATGTCACCTTTGCCAAGTGGCTTGTGGGAGAACCTTCACACACAGCTATCCTCAGAGAGGACTGCGTTCTCATGAAAGGAAAGGTACAGTCAACACTAAATCCAACAAATTTTGTATCGTTTCTATACATCCTCTTAGTCTCAGTCTGAGAAATGAGCATGAGTACTTTTCATGTCATGCTTTAGGAGGGGAAGTGGGCAGATCACATGTGTGAAAAGGAGTATGGCTACATGTGCAAGAAGAAAGCCTCCACCAAACCTGCAGGGGCACCGGAGGTGATCAGTCCTGGATGTCCTGCTGTGAGTCATAAGCTCTCCTTCTCTGCATACACACACACCTTTAAAAGACTAAAGATTTAGTCCTTATATATTTAATTTTATTACTCACACACAAAATGTCCAATACTTGCATTGTTCTTTAGCTTCTAGCTGGAACCACTAAACCATGTACAGTGCAAAACTATGTACTGAACCATGCACACATTCAGGATCACTGATACTCTTCAGGAAAATGAACCAAAATAAGTACACAAATACAGTATGTGTAATTTGTGATATTTTAATCTAAACATATGGGTATGCGCTACGGTTTTACAACACACAGCATTAATTAAGCAGAGCATTTCCCCCCGTGCCAAGATCCCATTTTTACCGGGATGCATATGAACTGTGTTCTTGAAATCGGACCACAAATTTTCAATAGGGTTCAAATACAGGGGCTGAGATGGCTGTTAATGTTTGATAAAAAGCTTGACCTTGTTGAAGGCTGTCAGGTTTTAGGCTAAAACTTGGTGAAATGCATGATGATGTTAATCTTCCTAGTGCCACTGGTCCACTAACCTCCCAAAACAGCCTCCAAGATCAATGATCCGCCACCATATTGGAACAATGGCATGGGGAAGGTTGTGAAACTTGAGAGTAGCGTTAAGTTAGATCTGAACCATAACATCCCCAATCTGTTGATGAGCATGTCTACTCAGAGTATTGGATTGGTATCGGCATCCTGTTTGCTATTGTGAAATACTCACCCAGTTAAACTTCCATCCAGTGGTCAGCTGACATTTGTTCAAACAATGATTTTCTTCCCTTTAGTGAGAGAATGATGAAAAGGGGTTTCATGGAAAAAAATATTTGATTTTCTTTTTGAAAAAGCAGGAACAATTGCTGACTCCTTGGTCCTAAAACAATAAAGTTGAAAAAATCTTGCTGCAGTCAAAAGTTCAGATTCAGTGTAATAGGAAAATGCTGATGATGAACATTTTTGACTGTGACAGTCGGTTCCTTGTAACTCTGTGTTTCCCCTAGTGAACTAACACTTCATGCAATACAGCCATTCTTGTCATATGATTTCTCTGAGTTGTGGTAAGACAACCATTAAAAAAACGCTGATGGTAATGAAAACTAGTTAATTTTTTTATCAAACAATGTCCACATCCTAAACATTGGATTTTTGATCTATAATCTCTTTAGGTAATGCCACACTGACTGATGATCTTTCATTCATCTTTATTAATCACTATATCCTGGTCAGGGTCATGGTGAAACCATAGCTTATCCCAGGAACACTGGGTGTGAGACTAAATACACCCTAGATGGCCTTCAAATCCATTCCAGGGAACCATGCACCCAAACATTCATATCTATGGGATATTTAATGGAGCCAGTCCACATTTTTGGGAGGTGGAAGGAAACCAGGGAAATCCATACACACATGGGGAAGCGCTAGTAACCTGACCTCATGATCTACAATATAGAGCTTAGTTTAAACGCAAATGGGGACAGACCAGACATGGTCATCAAACATCCATATGCAGTATCCATAAAAAAGTCTGTCTAGGTTTATAATGTAAAAACACAACACAAACAGGTGAGAACTAAATATATATTCAGGGACCTAGGGCTCAGTGACGTCTATATAAACAATGAACAAAAATATTAAATAATTAAATGTTACAGAAGGGGGGGCATGTTCGCTTAGTGGTTAGCACACCTACAGGGTTGGGGGTTTGATTCCCACCTCCACCCTGTGTGCACGGAGTATGTTCTCCACATGCTTTGGGGGTTTCTAAATTGTCTGTGAGTGTGTGCGCGATTGTGCCCTGCAATGGGTTGGCATCCCATTCCCATCCAATGTGTCCCCCACCTCATGCCCAGAGTCCCATGGGATAGGCTCAGGCTCCCTGTGACCCTGTGTAGGATAAGCGGTACAGAAAATGGATGTTAGCAGAGGTGGGTAGAGTAGCCAAAAACTTTACTCAAGTACAAGTAAAACTACTTATAACAATAAAAATTACTCAAGTAAAAGTAAGAGTAAAAGTAAGAGTAAAGAGTAAAAGTAATAATGTTAATAATTACTTGAGTAAGAGTAAAAAAATCTCAGTAGTCTCACGTATAATTTGTGCAGTTTTGTGAGGAAACTGACCAGTTAGGTTGTTTCCTTTATTACTGTTTACTGCTCTCTATAGTAGATAAAGAGAAAATGTTTATACATTTTTTTACATTTCTTTTTTTGAAAGGCATTTATGCTTAGTTTACAGCATTTCTTTACACATGCCTAAGACTTTTGTACAATATTGTGTATATACAGACATGTGAAAAAATAAGTACACCCCATGGAAATTGTTAGCTTTTTTGACATATTTGGACGAGTTGAAGTTTGATGAAGTTGATTTACAAACCCACAAGGAAAATTAGCTTTTTCAATCATTTATTCAACAGACATATCAATAGATGTGATATTGTTCTGTGGAAAAAGTAAGTACACCCTTGGCCTCAGAATCTAGTATTGCCCCCTTTAGCAGAAATAACTTCTTGTAGGCGTTTTGCATAATTGTCCACCAGGCCTGCAGGAATTGTGACCACTCTTCCATGCAATATTCTTTCCGTTTCAATATGTTTTGAAGGTTTTTCTTGCATGTACTGCCCATTTTAAATCCCCCCCACAGCATTTCAATTGGATTCACATCCAGGCTTTGACTAGGCCATTCCATAACACTTCATTTCTTCTTTTTGAGCCATTCTTGGTGGACTTGCTCGTGTGCTTAGGATCATTATCGTGTTGAAAGGTTTGGGCAGATGGCCTCAGATTATCTTCAAGCGCTCTTTGGTATGATGCAGGATTCATAGTTGAATCACTGAATGCAAGCTGTCCAGTCCCTGAGGCAGCAAAGCAACCCCAAACCATAATATCTCCACCGCCGTGCTTCACAGTTGGTATGAGGTGCTTCTCCTGAAAAGCTGTCATTGGTCTACACCAAACATGTCTGCTGTTACTGTGGCCAAACCATTTTATCTTTGATTCGTCTGTCCAGAGCACATTATTCCAAAAGACCGGGTCTTTGCCTATATGCTCATTGGCAAACTGTAGTCTTGCAAAGGCTTTTTCCTGACACGCCTCCCATGCAGGTCAAATTTGTGCAATCGCTTTCTGATTGTAGAAGCATGCACTTTGACACCAACAGTTGCTAGACTTACTAGCAAATCCTGTGATGAAATTTTGGGGGTTTTAGAGACTTCTTTTTGCACCAGTTGTTCTGCTCTTGGGCTGAATTTGCAGGGACGGCCGGTCCTGGACATTTTGGCAGTTGTTTGAAATCTGAGCCATTTGTAGATGATTTTCCTTACAGTGGATGGAATTCAAATAATTTGGAGACCTTTTTAAATCCCTCACCAGACTCATAGGCATCCACAACCTTTTTATTCTGAAGGCCTTACAGAACTCTTTAGATCTTGGCATGATGACACCACACACCTCAATAGCAAGGAGAACACCAGACACTAGATATGAGAGGGGTATAAATAAGACCGGTTCCACCTGCGCTCCCTAAGCAGGATCTAATCACTGGCACACAATCTTGAACATCTGATTCTAATTTTATGGATCTGAATGTGTGATAGATGCAGGGGGGTGTATTTACTTTTTCCATGTGACTGATCTGTTTTTTGTTCATTTAAATTGTGAAAATGACTACAAAATGTCAATTTTATGTGTCATTTGATAGAGTGTATCACCTATATTAATAGGCAGAATCAAGTTGAAATTTCAAAGAGGATCAAATGTCTGCTGGTCCAAATATGTTAAAAACTGAAATAACTGAAATGAGTCTGGTTTCTGTGGTTCTTTTAGGGTTGGATCAGGTTCAGCTCCTACTGCTACAGCATTGCGGTAGAAGCCAAAACCTTCAGTGAAGCCAAAACAGCATGTGAACAGAGTGCAGCTAACCTAGCTCAAGTTGCAGACAGGTAATGCACACATTAGTCGAATACTGTTTTTATACACCAGTAAATTAAACTACCTACCTGCATGGACCTGCCTGTGTGTGTTGATGTGTTGATGTGGGCTTTATTTTAGGTATGAGAATGCTTTTCTCATCAGCCTGATTGGTTTACGGCCTGAAAAATATTTCTGGATTGGCCTGTCCAATACAGAACGTGTTGAACGCTTTGAGTGGACAAATAAGCAAGCAGTCAAATTTACACACTTTAATGTAGGAATGCCAGGTATGGAAATTATTAATAAGTCCTCTAGTTTACATTAAATATTTAGTTAGAAATAACCTGAATGATGTAGTGAACTGCAACTTTATAATTTACAGAAGTCATAATGTTGACTTCTTTTGTCTACCTGACATTTAGATAGGCGACAGGGCTGTGTTGCCGTGCGAACTGGGACTTCGGCAGGATTATGGGATGTAGTCACCTGTGATAGTAAAGAGAAGTACATCTGTAAGAAAATAGCCGAGGGTGTTACTACAACCAGAGAGCCTCCTCTGACACAACCTCTCAGTTGCCCCTCCAAATGGATAAAAAAAGACCCTGCCAATTGCATTCAGGTATCGTCACTACACACAAAAAAAATAGCAATTCTGCATAAAATTGATACACATTCTCATGCAACACACATCATGCACTTATTCCTAACTTCTTAGGTATATAAAAATACAAAAGAGAATAAGAAATCATGGCTTGATGCACGCAACTACTGCAAATCCATTGGTGGTGATCTTGCTAGCTTTCACGCTGAAAGTGAAACCAACATTTTACCGTAAGTATGTTTTCTACATTCTTTACAATGAGATCTTTTTTTTTTGTAATTTAATAAGAATTCAAATGATTTCTAGTTTCTTCTTCTTCTTTTTTTAAAAAGATCATTTCTTTCTACTCTGTTGATAAGAGTCCCAAATATTTACTTTCTCTCTCTCTCTCATTATACATATTATGTATAATATAATATAATATAATATAATACATATTATGTGTTGTCCTCTAAAAGGTATGGTGGGGGAAGTGAACCTGCATGGATTGGCTTTAATATGCTGGATGATAATGCTGGCTTTGCATGGTCAGATGGAACTTCAGTGAGTTAATTTTATTTCCGCTGATCATTTCTGTATGATCCTATTCATTGCTTCAGTGGTTTTATTTAAACTAGATACCATGTTGAGAATACCGTAAACCTTAAATGGTTTCTTATCAAATGGAATCCAAATCTTCGGGGCTTGGTGACATAAGTACACAACAGTCATTCATTTTTAGTCTTTTTGTAGTATAGGAATATCAAAGAACAAACAACAAGCTTATGTTGTATTTAAAACTTTATTAATGTTGGAGAATTGACGAAAGACATGGAAATATTTTAATTATTTAATTGAATTTATTTTTACGTTTGTGTAAATCAGAGGCAAAATTTGTGGTGTGCGGCTTTTACATGCTGCATGTTAAGCCTATGTTATTTGTGTCTAATTTTCCTCCCTTTTGTGTGTGTGTATGTGTGTGTTCCTGTATGTTAGTCAAACTATGAGAACTGGAGCTATGGGGAGCCCAATAATTACAATTCTAATGAGCATTGTGCAGAAGCCAGCTTCTACTATGGTCATAGATGGAACGATCGGGATTGTGAAGCCTACAATGATTGGATCTGTCAGATACGACTGGGTAGGTAGTCCAGCCAAAACAACACAAACACTTGCTCACACACATACACACACACACACAATTGCAGTGTATATGCGCCACCAGTTTTGTTTTGTTTTTTTGCACAACACTTAAAATATTTCAGAAATAGCAACAAACTATTGCCTTACTGTGATCATTCTGTAATTGTTTAACTCTGACCCTTACCATAGGAACGACGCCAAAACCTCCACCTACCAACCCCCCCCAAGGTATCATTTCACTTAATGTATTAATTTCGCCCACCTTTAAATTAGCTTACTAAAATAGCTGATATTGATTAGTCAGCATGCGTTGATCATACTAAAATTAGATTAATCCTCAAAGCAAAATTTTTCATTTCTACAATCTGAAGTTCTTGTGGTAAGACTCTCTCTTTTGCTCCAAAGCAGAGTTCAACATTACGGCTGATGGCTGGATCCAGTTCAACGGTAGTCAGTACTACCTTAATAACGAGCGCCTGGATATGGAAGCTGCTCGTACATTTTGCATTAAGAACCATTCTGACCTTGTTATCATAACTGGTCTAAGTGAGAAGAAGTTTATATTTAAACAGGTAAAGGACCCGAACCATTGCCTCCGTTCTGTTCTGATAATGAAAATTTAAAAGTTATTTGTGTTTTATGACTTCAATCTTACAGATTTCAAGAGGCACAGAAGACCAGTACTACATTGGAATGACAGTGGGATTAGATAAATCCTTTAGGTAACATTAACAAAGTGGTGACACAAGGAAAAGAGCATTTTTCCATCTGTGGTATTAACGTTTTCTTATTCTTACAGCTGGGTGGATGGTTCCCCGGTTGTCTATACAGCATGGAACCAAAACGAACCAAACTTTGCCAATAACGATGAAAACTGTGTTACCACGTACAAGAATGGTAAGACCACCTCATGCATTTTAATCTGAATAATCTGGTTGCTGACAAAAATTTGGGGATTCCATGAAATCATCTCTTTCTCAGGATACTGGAATGATATCAATTGTGGAGTACAGTTACCCTCTATCTGTAAAAGAAGTGTTAACTTTGTCACCAGCACAGCGGCTCCTACCACTGTACCGACGGGAGGCTGTAGTTCTGACTGGACCTCCTTTCAGGGAAAAGTGAGTGAATTTACCTTGACCAAAACAATGGCTTTGCAAAAATATAAACTAATGAATGTGTAAACATTCCACTGTCCGTGGCTGCTTACATCAGACAGTGGGCCTCACTGATCCATCTGGATAACACTGGATAGTGTTCTGTTTCCCTGTGATGTGTTTGATCGCCTGGATACAGTAGATACATATTTTGTCTCTGATTTTCTTGTCAAACCACCTTTCTTTTCAGCTCACTTAATTCACATCTAATAATAATAATTATTATTATTATAATTATATTATATAATAACAACAACAACAACAACAACAATAATAATAATAATAATAATAATAATAATAATAATAATAATAATAATTATTATTATTATTATTATTATTATTATTATTATTATTATTATTGTAATTCAGGACACACCTGTTGTTTTTTTTACAAGAAAATCAGCATTTCTGAAACTTTTGTAAAATACAGAGAAAAATGATTGATTGGTTTGGATTGGCTTATGCAAAAAGATTTACACACAATTTTAAAAAGATTGATAAACATTGCTTGTCTGACATTATTTAAACTTCTCCCCAGTGTTATAAATTTGTAGGGAAAGATAGCAATGAAGAGAAAATATGGCATGATGCTCGACTATACTGCATCTCTCAAGGAGGCAACTTAGTGTCCATTCGGAGTCAAGCAGAGCAAGGTACTCGCTGAACTACTCTGCAAAATATTTTTAAAAATTTTTTACTTCTACAACTGTTCTCCAGGTCAATCCATTTCAAGTGGTCCAATAATTGTAAAGTTGGTTGCTTGACCATTTTTAATTTTTTTAATCTTTTAGGTGTAGCAAAACCACCAGTTTTTAAAAATTTATTTTACTTGGTTTAACCATGACGGCCATCTTTGTCTCCTGGCACACAACAAATTTTGGTGATACAGCTGTATGTTTATGGAAACCTCGATATCTCGGCTCAGGATGGTTATATATGACCTTGTACCTTGTAATGTGCTCTAGGGATCAGTTTTATATATATAGACAGATATATATATATAGACCACTTGAGATGGAATGACCCCTCCATAACCTGTGTAATAGTTACATAACTTTATGCTGAGAAATTGAACCATAAGTCTGCTTTAATATCTCTTTTTCTTCTCAGCATTTCTCACCACTATGATGCTCAGTTCACGTGATGACGTGTGGATTGGCTTGAATGATATCAACTCGGAGATGCGCTTCCTTTGGACAGATGGGAAAGGTGTCAAGTTCACCAACTGGGCCAAAGGATATCCAGTGTCATTTCCAGATGGACGCCGAGTATATGGAGTAGATGCAAGTGTCCTTTCTCTATTATATACACATACTCATTTTGGCCTAATCACACACACTTGTTCGTTATTATTATTATTATTATTATTATTATTATTGCTACTTACTAAAAGCAATGCTCTTTCTTATGTAACTATACCCACATGCTAAGGCTCAAAGCTTTAAAGTTGCTTTAGAGAAGTCTTTGTCTTCTGGGTGACAAGCACAAGCGTTTGAGGATAATCTGTGGCAGTGAGGGTCATGCAAATCTTCTCTTATATAGATTCCTCTGTGCTCATCCGCCTTAACCGCGATTGCAAAGTAGTTCAATGGAAACCATCTAGATGTAAACAAAACATTTTGCCTACTTCTTCTGTCCATGTCGTATGATCCTACTTCTCAGTTCATGGTTGCTAACTTGCACTGGTTGTAACAGACGGATATTCCATGTTCAGTGCTGGAAGACTCTTTGTCATTTCTGACAGTAAGCATTTGAAAGAAATTGGGTTTCTGGACCCCCAATAGAAACTGCCATCAGATCTGTTAGATTTCACTTTTGCTTCTGCTTTTCTCAGAACAAGAATCCTAGTATACAGTAACACGGTGAGACCATTCTAGAGGGCGATGGTTCTTAACAGAGTGTGCTTGTTAACTCACTGCTGAAATTTCAGAATTTGTACCTTTGTGATGTCCAGTCTTTGTTACATGTTGCAGTGTATGTTGCTACATGTTCACCAGTTATTTCTTGGAAGACTTGAACCTTCAATCACATGTTTATATATTTATATCATACGCTCTTTTGCGAATGACCATTCTCGGCTTTAAGATAAAATAAAAAAGAAATTAGAGCCGCTTAATGTTTTCTTTCTGTAGAAAACCTTTCAACTGGTTCTTTCTTTACGCGGTCTACTTGTACCATACGCTTGGCAACCACTTGGGTCTTTGGGTCATTTCTAGATCAGTAGTTCTTAAGCTTTTTGCGAGTACGACCCACTTTTACGAATGTTTTGAAACCTAATTAACATAATTGAAAACAACTTCAACATTTTTTTTGAAGTCGTTGAGCTTGGATAGATGATGCGAGGTGATCGAGTCGTGGCTGAGGAAAAGATGCAAACTTCAGTCATGAGTCTGACTCTATACTTGTTCTTCAGGTACACCAGTGCTGAAAAACCAGCCTAACAGAGATAGGTTAATGCAAATGAGAGAAGTTTTTTGCAATACTTTGTCACTCAATTCTCGGTTTTCGGTGTGCATGGATATATAAAAATCCACCAGTGGCTTCTCTGTGAACCTCTGTGTTCACTCATTCAAAATAAAAGTTTTCCCACAACCCCACTGCTACTGCTTGGCTTGGCAACCCCGCTTGTCTTGTGTTTGAACAAAACCACACATTTGACTTCATGTGTGGTCGTGTTCATACTGTTGGATGTCTTGTCTCGTGTCATACGTATAGTCATTATATACCGAGTTCTTAAAAATACAAATCTGTTATAAAAGCTTACTCTTTTCAATACAGGTCTTCATCTCAAAGTGGAACATTGACTTAGCAGGAGACAGCACGGTAGGTCTGACATAACTGTGCTTGGCTTTCAGTCTTTGATGGCAGTTGGCTTTGATGTCGACCACTTTTGATTCCAGTGGGGAATTCTTCTAGTTATCAAATCCAGAATCTCTTTTTAATCACGTTTCAGTGAAGTGAACGTTCTTCTGATGGTTCTAAGTTTGTTCCCCTTATGCAGCACCAAAATCAAGATCAAAGTATAATGATACATATGAAAAATTATCCCTTTCCTTTGCTGGATCCTGGAATGTTACCGTACGATGCTACGACAGGAGACATTCATTCTTTCAAACGGTCCTTTTCAACCTTTCTAGCATCAAGTCTTTACAATCACATGAAGCTTGAAAATGGAGACACTTGTCTTGAACAGAATTAGCCTTGTGATGGTTACTCACTTTATATATGTTGTCGTTACTTGTTCTATATAACAAATCCCATGCATGCTTTGGAGTGACATCGTGGCTGTGGCTGTAATAGGGGCTTCATTAATCATAGAAAACTTGAGAAAACCTGAGTTCACGCATACAATGTCCTATTACATGTATATGTAACTTAAGACAGGGTTCAAAATTATCATGCGGTTTGAAAATCTACTATCTGGTATTTATGATTTTTCATGAACTATAAGATTTTCTGGGGCAAGTACTTGACTGACATAAATTTGTTTTTGTTCTCAGCGTTATGGCCTTCAATATATTAATAGTCTTCTCCTTATTCAGACTTCTGCTACACGGGCTCTTAAGTTGATTTTGTGAACAGACCATTTAGACCACTACTGTGTGCATACAGTAGTTGCCAGTTGTTGTTGTTTTGTGTACCACCTTCAAGTCAGGAGTCTCTCAGTTCCATCTAGGTTATTTCTTGAAATCAAATGTTTCCCTTAAGTTCTAAAAAATATCTGGCTCTAGAAATTACAGACAGGAATCGAACCCCCAAGCTTGGAGGTGCAAGGTGAACGTGCTAACCACTAAGACACCATACACCCCTGAGGTCTTTAACAAAAATGTAGATGTAAATTCCATGCGAATGCTTGCTATACCTAAAACCTCTAAATTCATGATCATTTAGGCAGTCCAAAACAATTCTCACTTGTTGAAAGGTAAGTGCACTGCAGCATTTTATCAACTCATTATCACACCTCAGAAAGCACAAAGTCCTCTGTCCTCACATGGTGGACAACTTACTGACTATTACAAAGCACTGATACCTCCAGAAATGTTCAATAAACATCTACTTACTGAAAGCGTCACCATATCGATGACTGTATGGTATTACATGTTATTATATAATTATATATTTTACTCTACATAGCCATAAGTATGTGGACACCTGACCATCACACCCATATGTGGTTCTTCCCCAAACTATTGCCACAAAATTGGAAGCACACAATTGCATTACAGTTTCCCGTCACTGGAAATAATGGCCACAGACATGTTCCGGCATGACAATACCCCTGTGCACAAAGCATGAAGACATGGTTTGCCAAAGTTGGAGTGGAAGAACTCAAGTGTCCTGCACAGAGCCCTGACCTCAACCGCACTGAACACATTTGGGATGAAGTGGAACACCGACTGCACCCCAGACCTCCCCAGTCCTCTTTTAGCACCTTTAAGCTTTTTTGTAAAAATGGCCCTAATTTCGACGACATTTTTTCACGTGTTATTTGGCAGTGTATTGTTATATGCTGACGTAACTCCTTTCCTAAGGATATTATTTAATTACATAATCATCATCTTCTGCAGTTTGACTGCGTCATTATGGTGAAGACACCAGACAGGATTACTGGCATGTGGAAGGTTGAGAACTGCGAAGAGAAACGAGGTTTCGTCTGTAAGAGGAATATCGGTGAGTGGAAGTAGCTGCAGCACAAACTATTATAGTACCAGTGAACTGTCAAATCAACATAATCATCAAACGTTACAAAACTAATTTTATTAGACCTTTATTAGGAATGTATGTTTAATCTGCTGCAGATTCTCAGATCCAAGTTCCAGCGACAACAGTGTCATCAGCATCATACTTTAAACTGGGAAATAATTCGTATAAGATACAGACTGAGAAGATGAGCTGGGATGAGGCAAGGCGGCAGTGCAAAGCAGACGATGCTGACTTAGCTAGCATGTTAGACTCTGTCACCCAGGCGTTCATCACCCTCAGAACTGGCAGATTGAAAGAGCCTATTTGGATCGGACTAAACAGCAATGTGGTAAGCACACCAAACAATTTGTAAAGGCACACTGAAAGGAAAACTAGTTGCAGGAGATATGGATAGATGTTCCTGAGCCACAGTGTTACTGCAAATCCATTCCATGGTGTCATACATGCACTGAAGTGAATCCATGGGTTAGGGTTAGGGTTTCACATATCTTTATGATAACACGCACAGAATTAAAATGCAATTGAATCAACATTTGAGGTTCACTGTGATCCAGGATAAAGGAAAAAGAGTAAGCCAGAGCAGGTATTCTCAAACCTTTTGAAGCCAGGGACATTTTTAACTGCAAAACGTTTATCCATGGACCCCCCCCTTATAGATTTATTTTACAAACATATTCCAAATATTCAAATATTACGCTTAGTATTTAACCGTCTATAATATGTTTTTTTTGTTTGTTTGGTTTTTTTTGAGCCACAGAGTTTTTCTTCTTTCCTGAACTCTGTTTTTGAGATATTAGATATGGATCAAAATCCATTCCGTTCATCTGATTTATCAAATGGGCAAATGCGTAGAGGAACTCTATAATAGATACACTGTAATACCTTTGGTGAGAATGATGGGTTGTGATTTCCAACACTGTACTATGTACCATATACTACGCTTCATGGACGCCTGGTGGTGAACCATGGAGCTAGAGAATTATGGGAAGATGAGTTAGTAAGTGGTTCTTAGACATGCCATCGTGTCTTGGTGTCTCACACACTCCACTATCTTCTTTACTGTTGCTTGTAGACCAGTGGACGATACCGTTGGATTGATAACTGGTTATTGCGCTACACTAAATGGGCTTCAGGTGAGCCACTGAGAAACCAGGCCTGTGTATACATTGAAACAGATGGAACATGGAAGACATCAGATTGCAGCAAAAGCTACTACTCCCTCTGCAAACGCTCACCAGGTAGGTCCTAGACCTCATTATATCTGCAGAGAAAGATTTCACCGATTGCAGTACTAAGTTGTTCGAGTGAAATCAGGGGAAGAGGGCCATTGTCCATAGAAAACCACCACATGTTTATGTGTGTATGAAGATAGAGAAGTGAATTTATTTGTCATTTCCACAGGTTGGATACTTCTAAATGAATTCTTTCAGATTATTGATTTATTTATTGTTTAAAAGTAACTTTTTTGTTTGTAATTTTTGAAAGTTCAAAAACAAACGGATATGGTCACAGCTTATTTATTTTTTTCTACTATGCAGATATCGCACCCACTGATCCCCCTGAACTCCCAGGACACTGCCCAGAACCAAAGAAATCCAAGGTCTGGATTCCTTTCCGAGGACATTGTTATGTTTTTATAGCCACAAAGAATGAGAACTGGGCCCATGCTTCAGTGGAGTGTATGAGGATGGGTAGGCAAATGTAGTTCTTTCATTTATTTCACATGAATATATTTTTAAACGATTATAGTACCTATATACTGAAGAAAAAAAATGTCACAGGAACACTTAAATCCTCTCGCTCAGTTTTTTTGTATTCCAGGTTTTGTGTAATTAGTTTGTGTGTACAATTTGGAACCATATTGTATCATATTATATGTGTTTGGAACTTTAACTAATACAGCCCTATATTGTCTGACCATTTCATTGTTGTCCCTGTGACATTTAATACCTTGATTTTGTTCCTGTTGCAAACATTTGCAAACATCGCCTAAATTTTGGTAAAGCATTAGCTAATAACGATCCATCTCTATGCACAGGTGCAACATTGCTGAGTGTGGAGGATGCACTGGAGTCCAACTTCATCCATCGGAATATTGAGATTCTTCACGATGAATCCAAATCTTTCTGGATTGGCATCCACCGCAGCTACACAGGTTTAAAACCTAATTAAATGAAAACCGTCCAGTTCAGAGCAGCTTCGATATCAAATTAGTGACGGTTAAGGGGGGATCTAAGTGAGTAGACCAATGTGTGTATGTGTTTGTCTATCAGGTGAGTGGATGTGGATTGATAACACCGTGGTGGACTACATTAATTGGGCACCACGGTCACCCGGTACCAGCGGCGACTGTGTGGAGGTCAAATCAGAAACTGGCTTGTGGATGAACTCTCATTGCAATGGATACAGAGGCTATATCTGCAAAACCCCCAAAAGTAAGCGATAAACATGCATGCGCGCACACACACACACACACACACACACACACACACACACACACACACACACACGCACACACGCACACAATCAATCATCAGTCTAAAACTCTTTTATAATCCTTTTCATAAGTTTTCTTTTATAGCATAACGTATCTTCAGTAATCCATTATCTGAAGCTGGTTGTGGAATTTAATCTCATGTACACATCCTTTTTTTTTAGTTATACCACCAACTGAGAAACAGCCGGAGATTCGTGAGTACAAAAGTTCATTTACTCCAAATCAACTGCTTCTTTTCTAAGCTTTAACATTAACATTAAATCTAAATAAGCTTGAAAGTGAAACAGGGAACTCCTGATGCTATGAAATTGTTTTGTGTTACGAGTTTCATTTAGAGCTCTTTCAATGCACCTAATTATTCATTTTGTCCTGCAGAACCGCATGTGGAAGAGGCCTCTCATGGCTACACTGGTATCGCTATAGCAGTTGTGCTGGTGATAATTGCTGTAGCAGGACTGGCTGCCTTCCTCTTTTATAAAAGACCAACTACCCCAGTAGTCGGGGAGTGTACGTTCGATAACACACTCTACTTTAACAACCCGGCACGAGCCACCACTACTGTAGACACCAAAGGACTGGTTACCAACATGGAACAAAATGAGAATGCATAACACACACACACACACACACACACACACACACACACACACACACACAAACACACACAGTTACAATAAATTTCTACATAATTACATAAAAGATCAAATATTTGTTGTTGTTGTTTTATTTTTTAAATAATCAAGATGTATAGATGAATTTTGTACATCACCAGACTGCTTGGATGTAGAAAGATGTCTGCTCAATATTTAGTAGAGTAATACACAAAACACCCTGAAATTACATGTTGCTTATTTACATCATATAGCGCTTTCTTTACTCTTAAATAGGTTCAAGTTAATATAGGACAATGTAAATGTTCATCATCTGTATGCCACCATATTTTTTTTTTTATTCTCAGACCTGTGCTTTATTGACATGGTTGTGCTCTATTTTAATTTTCTTTTTGTAAATAAATGTTTAAAGAACTAGAAAGGAATTAAGCGTGACATCTATGTTGCTGAAAATGTTCTAGATATTCTTGTTCAGTTCAGCTTTGTGAAATGTAAAGTGCTTAACTGATGTAACATTAACATAATGAACTGAATGAGTTTGAGTATGTCATAAATATACAGTAGAATATGGAATATGGTAGGTGCTTCTCTCTCTCTCAACCTGATCCACATAATTATTTCTAAAATGAGACTCATACAGCCTGAATCAGAGGCTACTAATCCCCTGCAAGGGGCACTAGCATATTTGCTCATTAAAGCATTTTTACCCGTGCTGTGGAATTCGTGCCATAGATTTCTCCCAGCTTTCTGAACCTTGGAGAAGGATTGTTTTTTCTTCAGCTACATAGTGGACTAAAAAGAAAAGCAAGGCCAGTAATCTTATAATTAAAGTTGAGATTTAAAGAGAGGGACTTTGAATTAATTGATTAGACTTTATAGTCTTGAAGTAAGTTGTTGTTGTTTTTGGTGTTGCTAGTTAGTATTGGTGTAGAGTAATAGTCAGTATAATGTGTAGTCATTTGTGAGTTGTGAGTTATAAGAACTTGCTAGTCATCGAGAGCATGTTGATTTTGTGTAAAGTTAATACGTGTATACATGTTTCAGGATTTGTGTGATCCGTGCATGTGAGAAGTATGAAGTTAACATGCATGTAAAGAAATCTTGCCCTGTCTTGTAGTATTAGCAAACAACTTATTATTGTCTACATTCTTAATTTAACACAAAACCCACACTCCTTCACCCTTTTCCTAGTTTCTATTTTTCTACTGTTTGTTCAGAAATACTTTTTGGACAGAATTGCATTCAGGCTATGGAAAGACTTGAGGAAGCTCATTAATGGGGCCGTTTTCTGGCCTCCTGCTATCCAAACATTCTTTGAAAAGCCCCTTAATTAAAATTCATTAGAGGGAAACAAACGTGTCCTGTCAGCCCCCCCCGGCCAACCACAATGCTATTCACATGCTACAGTTTCTCTCCATTTCATCTCAATGTCCTGCACTTCATCACGCTTTTTTGGTCTGTAAAAAAAACTCTTATAGTTTGCGCTTTTTTTCTCCCTCTACTTTTTCTGTGTCCTGTGCAGGTCTAGGTTATTGTGAGTGTGTGTACATGCAGGTGTATGTTACTTGCCATGTGCAGATTGTACAGACTATGGCCTGTGTTGGTCCTTCTGAATGGCCTGAGTAACTGGATACCAGTGGCAAAAAGTCAGGAAGCCTTGCGAAGGGAAGATGTGGGTACATTGGTCAGTGACCTTTTCAGGATTGTCAAGTGTCCAGAAAAGCAGCAGCTCTGTGAGAAGGTATGAAGAAGAGGTCTTTAACCAACCCACCTCGAAATGAATCTAAGACTATTTCCTGCTCAACACATAGTCACGAAACACAGCGATTAGATTGAACAAGGTTGTGCACGGCTAAAACACAAAACCGGGTTCATTTCATTCATTATAGTAACAAAAATGCTCATGAATTTAACCCCACTGAGAGAAGAAATGCATCCTGTACTTTTAAGTAGTGTTTATGTAAAAAAAAAAATAAAAAAGGGTGAACATTTCTTTTCATGATGTGATAAGATAAAATCATTAAGGACACCTTAATAGAAAAAGACACCATACTTTGAATTATACCCCATTATTGCTTGTTTATTTCTTTATTTCCATCACTAGTTTACAGCCAGCTCCTTAGAGCAGTACTCTCACTAGATCCTTTAAGCCAAAGAAAGAGATTATTAGGTACGATGTGAACAGAGCTTTCCTTATTGCAGCTTTAACCTTAATGTCAACAGGAGACTTTTCTTTTTCAAGAAACCTTCCGCTTTTGTTATTTGGACTTTGTGGTTTCTCTTTTAATAAAAGGACCTCATGGGAATGGCAAGTGAATGGCACTGAAGTGGTTTATTCTGTGTTAGTGTGTTTGTATGTGTGTTATTAGGAAATACAAAGCCTGTTCCCTAAGTACAAAGAGCTGCTTAACGTCATGAGGTCTTTGAGTGTATGTGTGTGTGTGTGTGTGTGTGTGTGTGAAGAAAGAAAAAAGGGTCCTCGGTTTTTTCTAAAATGTTCCCTTGTCTTGCTTTTCTTAAACAAACTTGGATACACAATACACACAACATACAATCACAAAATGCAATAGATATTTGTGCTTATTACACCCGTGAAACAATATAATATCCTAGATTAAACCAGCCTGACTTATAACAACATAATCTCTCTATGTGCACAATTATTGCACAGCGTCACCTTTCTAACAGTTTGTGTTTATTATTTCCTATGCTTCTTATTAGTGTCTTCCTCAAGACTGGTTAATGTCAGCCCTGGAAGATGATGGGAATGACTACATCAGTGAGAACACCTACCTTAAGATGTCCACCATGCTCCTCTATTATATCGTCAACATGAGACAGATTTGTTCCCCTGATGTCTCATCTTTGTCACTCTCCTCCTTCTTTTCACCCTCATATCATGATTTCTCATATTGTCTTCGAGCTCTGACTTCACTCCACTCATCGGAAGATGGACATTTTCTCTCGACCAATGAGACAGAAAGCATCCTGCGACTCATTAACCAACACTACCAACCTGCTTCAAAACACACACAGGTTACTGGTCTTCCATATTAAAGGATTCATATCATGATTTTAAATTTTTCCTCGTGTTTGGGTGTGTGATGTATCTGTTTGTGCACGTATAAGATCTGCAAAGTCACAAAGCTCAGATTCCCCCAAAGGGATTTATTTGATCTAACAGAGAACGTTGCTCCAGACCCGCCCAAAATGCGTTGGTCGAAGTCTAGACTTACTTCCATAATTTGTCTACGTCACAGCGTGAACTATTAGCGTAATCCCACCCAAAGGTGGCCACGAACAAAAAAGGTGGGGCTTTAGTGAATTGTTTGTAGCCGTGTTGCGGAAACGCTGTGTTTTGGTGCGAAAGCAAAAACCCTTTGTTTAGCCTTCCGAATAAAGACGAAATTAGGAATCGGTTTTTTCTGTTTATTTATAACGTTGTTCCTGAGCAGTACATCTCAAACGTTTGCTTGTGCACAGCACATTTTATGGAGGACAGCTTCCTGAACCTGGGCATAAATACATCTTTACTTTATGTAGTAAAGTACTTTATGTAGTTTGCACATCTGCACCTAAATAGATTAGAAAGGTATATCACATGAGTACCTACGTACACACAGAAGCTGTGTACGTAGCATGGTATTGCACTTGACAATGCATGGTTTATAACATTTTTATAACATCGTATCTGAAAGGTAAGAGCACTACAAAGTAAAAACTTACCGCTGTGAAATGTTCTGCTGAAGTCGTGTTTGCAAAGTTGCATTCGCTTTTCAGAATCAGACTCAGGCTCGAACTGATACGGTAAAACCGATGCAACGTTGCCTAATAGCTTAGAATTGCTTTAGAAGCCTTGGTTGGCACTTAGCCAAGCGGCGTTACATTTCCCCTTCAGACTTGAGGCTTTTGGCCAATCACAATGCAACGGGTCAGCTGGCCAATCAGAGCACTCTGGGCTTTTTTCAGAAGGAGTTGCTTTGGAGAAGTCAGAGCATTTCAGGCAGCCTGGGAATAGAACTACTGCAATAATGTACATTATTTGACAAAATAATGTGTTTTTTGAACATTAAAGCATGTTAACCTGTTTTATTACACCCAATAAACAAAATAATTAACATTTTAAAAATGCTTAAAAATCATTATATGACTTTACCTGTCTGTGACACTCAAACACAATCAAGTGAATTTCAAGAAAACTGTTTTTTTTTCTTTTCTCAGAATAAGAAAGATTTTGTAATTCTTGCTCACAATTATCACACACATACAGTAATACAGATGATGAGTATTCCTTTCACATGTGTGTAGAGCTGAGCACTGCAATCTACAAAGAAGTTTTAATACTTGTATGTACTGTATATATGTGCTGTCAGTGTATCGATGCTGCACACCTGATGGAGGAAGTGGGCGTGACTGACAGCAGGGGTGTTGAGGCATCCTCTGTTCCTCTATTGGCTGCGGCACTTGTCCATCACTTGCGCCAGGGACACTGTGTAAGGAGACGTAACCTCCCCTTGCCTGCTTTCTTCACCGATTACATCTTCCAGTCTCTCAACCGAACCAGTGATCTCCATGTCATGGGTAATTACAAACACCAAGTTCACGCCTACAAAAACGCTGTGTGTATATGCATAGAGGACAGATGTTACTTACGGTTTATTCAGATCTGCAACAGCTGTTACATCAAATTGGTGTTGGTGGAGCTAGTAAATCACAGGACAGGACAATAAGGAGTAGAACAGGACCATCCCCCAATACGTATCGTCAGGAATTAGAAAGAGGAACCACAGACTGGACACAGGTACGGTAATTTCAAAGACATTAAATACAAGTGAAGAAGTTCAGCGTACTGAATGCAGGTTTGCTGCACAGTTACAAACTGATTGTGTACACCTGTACAGTGTTGTTTGAATCTTGAATTTTATATCCTCATATAGATGTGCTTTTCAGCTAGCCAGCTGCTGGATATCTTTGTCCTGGATCCTTTCTCGCCAATCTCCAGAGATCACTTCAGGAACATCTGTCCTGCAATCATTCAACAGCTGCTGGGTGATGCCTGTAACCCTACACAATCAATAGCTAGGAAAGCAACACCAAGTGACCTTGAGAGTAAGACTCAATACTTATTACTAACTTATTGCTTTGAGTCTGTGTTTTTGTTTTAATGTTATTTAGGTATTTCTGTTCTGAAGGATCTATGATCATTCTGTGCAGGTATTTGTAGCACATAAGTTTCACTTCAGTATTTAATAGTTCGAGTTTGCATCACATATTGCTACTTGAAAAAACATAACTCATTTTTTTATCATTTATTTGAGAAAAAAAATAGAATTCCAATAAGTTAAAATGAAATGTAGCTGTATTTTGCAACAAGACAACAAATTAAAACATGTGGACAAACAAACAAAAACTAATTAAATAAAGAAAGTCAAATTTAGACATCTTGGACTGTTATGAAGCGTAGACGGAGACAAGCGCGGGCGAGCGGAGAGATGACGTGAGATTGAACACAAAACGAGAATCGAAACGGGACAGAGCAGGTAAGCTATGTATGAGGGGCGTAGGCAAAAGCATAGTGAGAGACAAGCGTTAAGTCGAGCACCAGGGAAAACACTTCTATGAAAATCGGCTTGGTAAACAAACAAGACGAGGCTGCTGAGCGGTTACTTCACAAGCGGCTAATGCTAGGGAGGCCCTTATATAACCTTAGGTGTTTGCAGGTGTTTGTAATTAGAACTCCGGCACACGTTGTGAGCTGCCGCGCCGATTTCACCGTGTCGTAACAGAGCCCCCCCGCAAAGGGCTCACTCCGGGAACCAAAATTCCCCGAGGCCCCCCCCCCACCAGGGGGCAGGTTTGTCTTGCTGAGCTGCATGGAAGTCCTTACGCAGGCCTGCATCCAGAATGTCTCGGGCTGGGACCCAGCACTGTTCCTCTGGTCCATACCCCTCCCAGTCTACCAGATACTGAAGTCCTCCTCTTCTCCGTCTGGAGTCTAGAATGTCGTGGACGTGGTAGGCTGGGCGGCCTTCTATCTCCAACGGTTCCGGTGGGGAATCCTCCGGCACTGCTGTGGCTAAGGGGCCCGAGATCACAGGTTTGAGAAGTGAGACGTGGAAAGACGGGGCAATGCGACTGTGTCTCAGAAGGTCCAGACGATACGTGACCTCATTAATTTGCCTCAGAATTCGGAAAGGCCCGATATATTTCGATTGAAGTTTTGTGCCCGTGAGGGGTCTCAAATCTCTTGTGGAGAGCCACACCCTGTCCCCAGGTCGATAATTAGGGTGAGCCCTTCAGCGCCGGTCGGCCTTTCGTTTAGCGATGTGGGACGCCTGCACCAGCTGTTGATGGGCACGCTCCCAGACCTGTCCACTTCAGCGGAACCACTCATCCACTGCTGGCGAGTCCGTGTGAGACGCGTTCCAGGGGAATAATGGCAGTTGGTAACCCAAGACACACTGGAATGGAGTGAGCTGGGTAGTGGAATGCCGTAGCGAGTTCTGGGCATATTCAGCACACGGTAGGTACTGACTCCAGTCCCTGGAGTATGACTTCATGGTTGGCCCGTTCTCCCTGTCCGTTGGCCTGGGGGTGGTACCCGGAAGTGACATTAATGGCAACCCCCATCTTCCTCATAAAGCTGGCCCAAACCCGCAATGTGAACTGTGGCCCCCTATCAGTGACAATCTCCTCGTAGATGTCAAAGTAACGAAAGATGTGTTGAAACAGGAGTTCCGCCGTGGTGAAGGCAGATGGGATGGCTGCTAATGGAATTAAGCACAGGGACTTTGAAAACCGATCTACGACCACCAGTATCGCGGAGTTCCCCTGCGACTTCGGCAAGTCGGTTATGAAATCGAGGGCCAGATGGGACCACGGACGTTCAGATATGGGTAAGGGAACCAACTTCCCAGCCGGGAACGCACGTGATCCCTTGGACTGAGCGCAAGAGGAACACGAGGATACGGTGCGCTGAACCTCTCTGGGCAGGTTGGGCCACCAGTACTTCTCAGCCAGCAGTTGGTAAGTGCGGCAGGCCCCCGGGTGGCCCGTGGCCAAAGTCGTGTGGGCCCAGGTGATGAGATTGAGACGGTACCGCTTAGGCACGAACTGTTTGTCGGGAGGACAGGCTGCTGGGATTCTTGAGCTATGGATACGGGCTAAGTTCTGTTCTAGGGGCCACTCCAGGGCACCCACTATACAGGAGGGAGGCATAATGTAACTCTCTTGCTCCATCGGCCGCTCTGGGGCATAAATACGAGACAGGGCATCGGCCTTTGTATTCTTTGAACCAGGTCGGTAAGACAGGGTGAACTGGAACCTGGAGAAGAATAGGGACCAGCGGGCTTAGCGAGGAGTGAGCCGTTTGACGGTTCGTAGATATTCCAAGTTCTTATGGTCCGTGATGATAACAAATGGGTGTACCGCCCCCTCCAACCAGTGTCTCCACTCTTCTAGGGCCAGCTTGATGGCCAGAAGTTCACGGTTCCCCACATCATAGTTGCGCTCTGTTGGCGACAACTTCCGGGAAAAAAGGCCACGGGGTGTAACTTGGGACTCTCGCCAAACCTTTGTGATAGAATTGCCCCCACTTCCGATGCGTCGACCTCCACGACAAACGGCCTGGAGGGATCCGGGTGTCTGAGAATGGGAGCCGTGGTGAAAGCCCGCCTAAGTCTCTCCAGGGCCTCCTGGGCGACTGGGGTCCACAGCAGTCGCCTGGGCTTACCTCTCAGGAGTGACGTCAGGGGTTGTGCTACTTTACTGAAGTCTCTAATGAATCTTCGGTAAAAATTTGCAAAGCCAAGGAAACGCTGCAACTCCCTGACGGTTCGCGGAGTGGGCCACTCCACGACCGCCTGAATCTTACGCTGGTCCATGGCGACTCTCTTTGGGCTAATGATATATCCCAGGAAAGAGATCGTGTGCTGATGGAATTCGCACTTCTCTGCCTTTACGTTAGGTGGTACTGCAGGAGGCGTTGCAGTACGCGCCGGACATGCTGGACATGTTCCTCCAGGGAGGTCAAATAAACCAGAATGTTGTCGAAGTAGGCGATAACATACCTTCCTAGCATGTCCCTCAGAGCATCGTTGATCAGGTTCTGAACATGGAGGAGGCGTTAGCAAGCCCATATGGCATGACCAGGTACTCATAATGTCCAGAGATGGTGCTGACGGCCGTTTTCCACTCGTCCCCCTCCCTAATACGAATTAAGTTATAAGCGCTGCGGAGGTCCAGCTTAGTGAAGAGGGTGGCGGACCGTAACTGTTCCAAGGCTGAGGGGACGAGAGACAGCGGATATCGGTACTTAACGGTCACTTGGTTGAGGGCCCGATAATCAATGCATGGTCGGAGGCCCCCTCCTTTCTTCTCCACAAAGAAGAAGCCGGCACACGCAGGGGATGTGGACAGTCGAATGTACCCCTGCCGGAGAGCCTCCTGAATGTACTCCTCCATGGCCTGCTGCTCCACTTGGGAGAGCGGGTAAACACGGCCCTGAGGTAGTCAGTCGGTACTCGGGGGGGAATTTTAACCGGGACAGGCGACAAGGGACTCTCCACAGTCGTGGTGGCCAAAGGGACCGTGGAGCCCCTCAAACAATTATGCAAGCAATACGGGGACCATTGGGTGAGTTGCTTGTCAGTCCAGGAAATTTGGGGGTTGTGCAGTTCCAACCAGGGGAGTCCGAGTATAATGGGGTGTCTGGTGGAGACCGTGAAGTAAAGGACCAGAGTTTCGTAGTGAAGGGCGCTAACTTGAAGGCAGACAGGGTGTGTGCTGTGAGATATTACGCCTTCCCCTATAGGCGACCCATGTATGGATTGGAGCTCACAAGGATGGAGGAGGGGACGTATGGGAAGGCCGAGCTCCTGCGCCGTCTTCTCATCTATGAAGTTCTCCGCTGCTCCGGCGTCGATGAGTGCTGAAAGAACAAAAGAACGGCCTGAATGTTCTATCACGGCTGGTACAGAAAATACGTGAGATGTACATGACTGTTTAGGACTCACCCAGGCATGACAAGGTGGGTTGTCAGTGCACCTCCCGTTCCCTCGGTGCCTCCTGTGCGGGCATTGGCTGACGGCGTATGTGTCATCACCGCAGTAGAAGCACCGGGACTCGTTACGTCTTCTCTCCCTCTCCTCCTCGCGGGTCCGTGCCCTTCCGAGCTGCATGGGTTTGCTTGCTGCACCCGGCTCAGCTGGCAGTAAACTGTGCGGTATGGGACGGTTGGTACGGCGCAGGCGATCCAGCCTTATAGTCAGATCCACGAGGTCATCAAAAGTTAGCTGTTCACCCCGACAGGCCAACTCTTGCAGTAACTCCAGATTGAGGCCATGGCGAAACACGGTCTTAAGGGCTGGTTCGTTCCAGGCACTTCGGGCAGCGATAGTGCGAAATTCTTGCGCGTACTCTCTTGCGGTACGAGAGCCCTGTTTGAGTTGCATGAGCTCATCACCAGTCTCTCAGCCATCAGGAGAATGGTCAAAGGCGTGTTGGAACCGGGCGAGGAGGTCATCTAATGTTGGTCTGACACCGCCTCCTCGCTCCCACTCCGCCGTGGCCCACGCCAGGGTTGTTCCCGAGAGTAATTCCATAAAATGGGTCAACTTACGGACCTCAGGCATCTCTGGGTGCCTCTCGAAGAACAGCGCACATTGTAACATGAAGCCCTTGCATCGCTCCGGCTCCCCAGCGTATCCCTCTGGTGTGGGCAGAGGCGGGTTGTGCGCCTGGTGTCGGCTGAACATGCGCTGGGGCAGTCGGCGGTGGTGATGCGAGAGCCGGGGGCGTGGCGTTGGTAGATGCGGAAACGCTCAGTCGCGAGACTTCGGCACGCAACGCGGATATCTCATCCCGGTACACCGCTAGCGCGCGGTTTTGTTCTAGGATGACACGTTCCCAATCCGGGGTGCCCGCTGCCTCCATAGTACGGCGAAGTAATCTGTTACGAAGCGTAGACAGAGACAAGCGCGGGCAAGCGGAGAGATGACGTGAGATTGAACACAAAATCGAATCGGGACAGATCAGGTAAGCTATGCATCAGGGGCGTAGGCAAAAGCGTAGGAAAACACTTCTATGAAAATCGGCTTGGTAAACGAACAGAGACGAGGCTGCTGAGCGGTTACTTTGCAAGCGGCTAATGCTAGGGAGGCCCTTATATTACTTTAGGTGTTTGCAGGTGTTCGTAATTAGAACTCCAGCGAACTCGAGCGCGGGTATGACTGGGAAGTGTAGTCCTCCACCGCCATGTCCCTGGGCGGCACTACACGTTGTGAGCTGCCGCGCCGATAACGCCATGTCGTAACATGGACTCTGAACTTGATTTGTAGTAGACAGTATATATGGCAGACTTATAAGAGAGATCCTAGGATGTCAGAATGAACTGGCGGGCAAATATTATCCCTGAAAGGATTTAAAAGCTGTTCATCCATCCATCCATCCTCTATACCGCTTATCCTTTTCAGGGTCACGGGGAAACCTGGAGCATATCCCAGGGAGCATGGGGCACAAGGCGGGGTACACCCTGGACAGGGTGCCAATCCATCACAGGGCACAATCACATACACATTCACACACCCATTCATACACTACAGACACTTTAGACACCCCAATCAACCATGCATGTCTTTGGACTGGGGGAGGAAACCGGAGTACCCGGAGGAAACCCCCGCAGCACGGGGAGAACATGCAAACTCCACACACACACAGGGCCACGGTGGGAATCGAACCCCCGACCCTGGAGGTGTGAGGCGAACGTGCAAATAAAAAAAAAATTATTAAAGAATATTTAGAAAAAGAAAAAGAAATCCAAATGTTTGAAGAGATATACTGTATTTTTGACCTGACTATTTTTGCTAATGAAGGAACATCTATGAAACTTAACTTGGTAACTATCTCCTGACTTAAAATATGCGTCTCATCAAGGACATGCAAACTTTCACACTTAAAATGTGCACTGTACAAAATAGATTCAATGTTTGAACCAGATTTCCTTTCAAATGTAAATTGTATGTTAAGTCAATGTAAAACCAATTATTATGCTATCTGAACATCGAGTATTGACAAGGATAATTTTAAGAAACAAATTAAATAATAAAAAATAAACATTAATTAATAAAAAAAATTGTAGAGAACAAAATGCAGTATAGAATCAGTCAGTATAATATACACTACAGTACATATTTCTCTCCGCATGTATTTGTATAACTGTATATCTCTCTTCAATAGAGTATGGCTACAGTTCAGTTGCTGTGTTGCTGATCACAGTGGGTTCGATGTTGGGAATTTGCCTGATTCTCTTTAGCTCCTGTCAGAAGACTTACAATCTCATCCTACAGCTGTTTGTTGGGCTTGCTGTGGGCACACTGTCAGGAGATGCACTGCTTCATCTGATACCACAGGTAGCAACCTAACACTAAATTATAAACTTTAGAGCAGATCATTTTTACTTGACTCCATAAAGCACTCTATACTACCTAATCAAAATATTTTCAATATATTAGTATTCCTGGTGTGTGTGTGTGTGTGTGTGTGTGTGTGTGTGTGTGTGTGTGTGTGTGTGTGTGTGAACAACTCCATGATCTGTATTTAATTCAGGTATCACAGGGAAAAAAACATGATTATATATATATATATATATATATATATATATATATATATATATATATATATATATATATATATATATACACATATATATATACATATATATATATATATATATATACACATATATATATATACACATATATATATATACATATACATATATATATATATACATATATATACATATATATATATATATATATGGCCCATAATGGTAATTCTTACTCTAATATGTTGGAATGAAGTTCTAATAATTTTACTGTTACACAAAATCTACCAACTAATCACTGAATGCATTTTTAAAAAAGTTTTGAGTATTTTATTAGCTAAAACAAACAGCCCAATATTTAAATTGATAGTGTAATGATTTCTAGTTTGTAGAATTCAGGATTAAGGTTCTAGCTATGCCTCTTGTCACCAATGTCTAAAGATACTTAATAATGCAATTGGCTATACTCTTGTTGGATAGACAGAAAGACATGGATCATCCCTCTTCTTCAATTTCAACCATACTGTAAGCTAGCCAATCTGTGTGTCATCCAGGATTCATAAACAGGGCTGAGAAGCTTCTATGTTTAATGTTTTTGTCCATATTTTCCAACTAATTTGGAGATCCTTGGCCTTCATGATGACAGCCAGCATGATGACTCTAACCTCATGGAACCAAAAGCATACCTGTGGAAGATCATGGGCATAATTGCTGGGATCTACGGCTTTTTTCTTATTGAGAGAATCTTCTCATTTGTAATGTCATCTCATGGGCATGTAAGTTATTCCAAAAGTCCACTGTTTCAAAAGTAATTTAAAAAGAAAGTTAGGTGTTCCACCTTTGCTGCTTTAATAGCCTTCGCAATTCTGGGAAAGCTTTCCACTTGATTTTGGTTGGGCACTGATGTCGGGCCAGGAATGCCTTTTCCACAGCTATCATTCAAATTCATCCCTAAGGTGTTCAGTGGGGCTGCGGTCAGGGCTCTGTGCAGGCCAAAATTCTTCCACACCAACCTTGGCACACCTTGTCTTAATAGATCTCAGTTTGTGCTGATAGGGGCATTATCAGGCTGGAACAGGTTTGGGCTCCTTAGTACCAGTGAAAGGAAATCCTAAAGCTACAGCATGCAAAGACATTCTAGACTATTGTGAGCTTTCAAGTTTGTGGCAAAAGTTTGGGGAAGGAAAATATCTGGCTGAGATCAGGTGCCCACATACTTTTGGCCATTTAGTGTATAAATAAAATCTTACACATCTATAAATCAATTTTTAAATAGTCAACTAATGCATCTTCATATAAAAGATGTTGTAACCTCATTACCTAATTCTGCTAGTTATCTAGCAAGCTATTCAAATAGCACACTACCTACTTAGCAACCAGCTAGTTAGAAAGCCAATAGGACATAAAGGTAAAAGCTCTAGACTATACAAATTGCCAGTGAAATCTTCTTGCCAAGAACAAGTAATTCCCCCATTGATACTCTTCCTCTTGTTCCACAGTTGGCCACTTGTGTGATATAAGAGATGCAAAATTAACTAGGGCTAGAGTTCTCCATGCGACATTGTTGTGCCATTAGTAGTACATATATACAATGGCGGAAATAAGTATTGGACATTTTTTTTCAGTAAATATATTTCCAATGAGGTTATTCACATATAACGAAAAGCCTTTTTATAGGCCATCAATTTACTAACCCAGCTGATATTAATTTGCACAGATAGGGGGTGTAATTACTTACGGATTTCAGCTGGTTCCTTGCCTTACCTTGCCTTGGAGAACTGCTTTTTCTTAACGTGTTCAGTACTTTTTTCCCGTGTCATTCCACTTAATTACACATAACTTTATTTATGGACTTTAATGTTGTGAATTCTTTATTTTTCCGGATTTCTTGAGTTAATACTGATGTCTGGTGAAAAATTTATGTGAATAGCTTCATTGAAAATATATTTACTGAAAAAAATTTATGCTGACGCGTTCAATACTTAATCATCTCGGGACTCTTCCTCCATTGCTGCACTGCATCATTTCTGGTTTAAGTTCTAGTAAATATAAAAATACTCACAAATATGAAGCAACGTAACTCTGAGGAACCGATGATAATCCTGGCATGCTGTTTAATATATCGCATACTACAAGGGTAGCAATTAGTATAGAGCAAATACAGCTGCATTATCCAGTATACAAGTAGCTTGTGTAATCTCTATGTTGTCCTTGAAACAGTGCCATCCAGTGACTAGATTTTATACTGTCTTCTTCTTTTTACTAGTTGTGCACCCCACGTCTGCATTTGTTTGTATGTAGTATACAGTATATTCATGAAAATGTATCCAGTATGCATATCTCAGTACGCAATGCTATGTTTTCTCTCACAGAGTCACTCACATGGTTTGTCTGTAGAGTTGAGCTGTAATGGAGAAGGCCAGAAAGTAAAATCAGTGTCTACCATGCAACTGGTCAGTGTGTACTATGTGTTCCTATGGAGCTGGAATATGTTTGTGGGATATTATTTCAGAGATGTGAGCAAGTAATTAGTGGCACAGTGTACACCTAAGTGAACCTGTTAAATTTGTGTGCAGAGAACTATAGAGGAGACAGAGTGTTCAGAAATGCAACCAACGGAGCCCGGCATCGACCCTGCTCAGCAACAGAGTAAGTGTATTGTATGTCATCATCATCATCATCTTTACAGACTAATTTCATTTTGTTGTCCCCATTTTCACCAGAACGAGGCATTCCAATGCTGGCTGTAATGGTGATAGTGGGCGACAGCCTCCATAATTTTGCAGATGGTTTGGTGGTGGGTGCAGCTTTCTCCAACTCAGTCGAAACTGGCATGGCAACAACAGTAGCTATCCTGTGCCATGAGATTCCCCATGAAATGGGTGAGTTGAGCTTTGAGGTGAAACTTGATCTAAAGACCTCCATTTTTTTTTTTTTACTTTAAATTAACACAATTTATAAGCAATTAGTGACATTTCCGTCCTCGCTTTAATGTCTCTCACAGTAAATATCTTAAACCTTCTATTACTCAGTCAGCTTACACTACAACTAAATTGTCCTCTCTTGAAGAAATTGGTAACATGAAAGAAAAAAAACATTCTTCAAACTGTCAGCTCGGGTGGTCCTGATGAGGAAGAAGGACGGCAGTTGGTGGTTCTATGTCGACAATTGTTGCCTCAATGCTGTCCCAAATGTGGTCTCTTATCTGCTTCCCCATATTAATGATACATTGGACAGGATTTCCAGCTCCACATGGTTCAGCTCACTATACTTGTACATGGAGGTTATTGGCAGGTGCCACTTGCTCCAGAGGCCAGAGAGAAGATGGCATTTACTCTCGGAATGGGGTTGGAATATGGTTGTGGCAATTCTGGGTGATATCGTTCGGGGTATGCAGTGCACCGGCCACCTTCAAATGGCTGATGGAGCACGTGATGGCAGGCCTGCTAGCAGTGCATCGTGTATCTGGATGACCTGTTAGTGCGCCTGTTATGTCACTAGTCAGACTAATGAGACCATGCCCCACGGAAGTCCAGGCGGCCTCCTACTTGCTTAAGGAACTATTAGCTAGATATTGGGAACTGTGTTGGTTGACCCTTGATGGGTGGGTGGCTATGTGGCATTCCATGCCAGAGCCTTAGAGTTGGGGAGGGCTGTGTAAATGTGGTGTGTGCTTATTTTGCATAGCTTTTCCCCCACAAAGTTCTTTTCTGTGTTTTTGTTTGTTTCATAGCTATAATTGTTTATTGTTGCTGTTGTTGTTGTTCCAGGGGTTATTGTTGTTGTTGTTGGGAGTGGGTGAATTTGTTGCCCTTTTTACTTTTTTTTGTGTGTGTGTGTCTACCCTCACTTCGATTCCCTGTCTTTGATATGACCTCTCTCCTGATTTTCCCCATACAGTTAAAAGAACTGTAAGAGTGAGTAACCAATAAAAGATTGGTTCATTTAATATCTGTTGATATTTGATCAGAGTCCATGATGCCATGTATGCTAACAAAATGTCCAGGTCCTCTGGCAGAAAAACAGAGCCAAAACATTAAAGAGCCACCACCATATTTAACCATGGGCATGAGGTACTTTTCTATATGGCTACCGATAGAACCCGATCCCATTTGAAGTTCCAGTAGTGTCTGGCAAACTGAAGACGCTCGAGTTTGTTTTTGGATAAGAGTAGAGGCCTTTTTCTTGAAACCCTTCCGTACAACTTGTGGTGATGTAGGTGACTTCAGATTGTAGTTTTGGAGACTTTCTGACCCCAAGACGCAACTGACTTCTGCAGTTCTCCAGCTGTGATCCTTGGAGATCTTTTGGCCACTCAAACCGTCCTCTTCACAGTACGTTGAGACGATATAGACACGCGTCCAATTCCAGGTTGATTCATAACATTTCCAATTGACTGATTTTGTGAAGCTCAACAACCTTTTGCCGCACATCACAGCTAAATTCCTTGGTCTTGCCCATTGTTATGAATGACTAAAGGAATTTGGCCTGTGTGTTACCTCATGTTTATACCCCTGTGAAACAGGAAGTCATGGTTGAACAATTTCCTGTGCCTAGTCACCCAAGTGTACTAAAAAAATTAAATATAATAATATAATAATAATGTATAATAATATACTAAATAAGTGTATTAAATGGGAATACACTTCAAATATATTTTTCTCAAACGAATTCATAGGGGTGCCAATAATTGTGGCACACCTATATTTAACAAAAATATTTTGGATACACCTTTGTTGTGTTTACAATTGTTTGATATCCATGAGAGCAAAGTATTTTTGTGAATTTTTTTCAACAAAAGATAACTAAAAAGGTTAAACGATAAAGACCATTTTTTATCACAGCCTTCTTTGCTCATATTTACCAAGGGTGCCAATATTAGTGGAAGGCACTGTATATATCAAGAACCAGCATCGTAGGCTAGAGGACTACAATCTAAAATTATTCACCCTAACGCCACTAACGAATGCAGGAATGCTGTGTCTCTGTAGGTGATTTTGCAGTGCTGCTGAGTTCTGGTCTGTCAGTGAGGCGTGCTGTACTCATGAACTTTGTCAGCGCACTCACAGCCTTCATGGGGCTCTACATCGGCCTCTTTGTCTCCTCAGAAATGGAAGTTCAACAGTGGATCTTTACCGTCACAGCTGGGATATTTCTCTATCTGTCACTGGTGGAGATGGTAAGTCTGGTAAGATGTTAAAAAATAATCAATATTCTGATAATATTCACATTCATCATTCAAGCTCGTTCTCTCTTTCTCTGTTTTTCCTCTAGATGCCAGAAATGAGTAGAGTTCACTCTCCACATCCATTTCTTATGTTTATTCTGCAGAATATTGGCCTACTGGTGGGCTGGGCATGTTTATTACTTCTAGCACTCTTTGAACACAAACTCACTTTTTAATACACACTTCCATGCACATTTTATAAGAGAGCATCATAGAATATAATGTTGTTTCGTTCAGTTTTTTTTTTTTTTTTTTTTTTAAAGAAATGTCTTAACCCCCACTAAAAACTGCTGAAAACAAATGTACAGTTAAGTAGTGTTATTTTCCACAATCCTAGTCTGGAACTTTCAAACTGTACATGTTTTGATATTTTACCTATTGTGATGCACCAAATTCAAACTAATAAAGAATGTGTAACTGTATGTCAGTGTGGAGTTGAGTCAAATATATTAGAGGCGGGAATCTTAAATATCCCATCCAGGGGTAATGACACACCACACTGCACGTTCTGCAGATAAACTAACTAAACTTTATTTTTTCTAAACCCCAAATTTTGAACTAATTGCATGTACTGTAAAGAATTTAGGGCTGCACAATGAATCGAATATCGATCGCGATTATGATTTCGACTGCCCACGGTTACATGAACATAATCGACTGCGATATTGACGTTTAAAGTTCGTCCTCCGCTCATAGAAAACTCCGCTGCAGATCAAATCAAGCGCTTCCTAAACTTACAGCCAATCACCATAGGCCATAATGCCAAAACCCGGAAACGGAGTTAGCATTTTAGCGCTCGAGCTGCTAGCTTCGCTTTGGAAATCATGACACTAACATGATGCTAAAAGGCACTACAGGGGTTGTCGGGGACATTAAACGTCATCACGCCGAACAGGAAAAAACTTTGCAGATAATAATAATAATAATAATAAAGGTTATTATTCTGCAGTCTGGTGAACTGCAGCAACACGTACACACATTAATCCATAGTAACATGGAGCACGTGAACTAGAACTGCTGGTGGGTGATGTGTTAGCGTGGCTGTGCACCTTCTTCTTCATGACTCTCGTCTCTCCATTGAGCTTCAAGTTGGTCTCCTTTTCCTCCCAGAGCGTCCGTTCGTATCTGACGCGGATGTCGTGGAGCTCGAGATCGCCATCTTGCTCTGTCTGCTTCTTCATTTCCTCAAACTCTCGCAAGTGCTGCTGAGATTCGTCCTGACACTGACGAGACGAGATAAAAACAGACGTGTAAATAAGTGTGACCCAAAATGCCGGTTTCATGTAAACAAGATACCCCTATATGTGTGGACACACAAGATACGCCTCTCTCTATTCCCTCTCTTTATTCCCTCTTTTTTCCCTCTTTTATTCTCTCTCTTTATTCCCTCTTTTTCCCCTCTTTTTTCCCTCTTTTATTCTCTCTCTATATTCCCCCTCTTTATTCTCTTTTATTCCCTTTTATTCTCTCTCTTTATTTCCTTTTTTCTCTCTTTATTCCCTCTCTTTATTCCCTTTTTTCTCTCTTTATTCCCTCTCTTTATTCCCTTTTTTCTCTCTTTTCTTCCCTCTCTTTATTCCCTCTCTTTATTCCCTCTTTTTTCTCTCTTTATTCCCTCTCTTTATTCCCTCTTTTTTCTCTCTTTATTCCCTCTCTTTATTCCCTCTTTTTTCTCTCTTTATTCCCTCTCTTTATTCCCTCTTTTCTTCCCTCCCTTTATTCCCTCTTTTCTTCCCTCTTTTATTCCCTCTCTTTATTCTCTTTTATTCTCTCTCTTTATTCCCTCTCTTTAGTCCCTCCTTTATTCCCTTTTATTTTCTCTCTTTATTCCCTCTTTTATTTTCTCTCTTTCTTCCCTCTCCATTCCCTCTTTTATTCCCTCTCTTTATTCTCTCTTTTTCCCTCTTTTATTCTCTTTTTCCTTCTCTTTATTCCCTCTCTTTATTCTCTTTTTCCCTCTTTTATTCTCTTTTTCCTTCTCTTTATTCCCTCTCTTTATTCTCTTTATTCCCTCTCTTTATTCCCTCTTTATTCTCTCTCTTATTTGCTCTTTATTCCCTCTTTTTATTCTGATCTTCTCATAATGACATAGAATATTCTGAAACACATTCACACACATTTTATATACAAGAACAAAACTTACAGAAAAAACCCAGGACACAAACAAGGACCAGTATCCAAAATGTGGTGTGAAGAGAGTGTATATGGTATAATGAGTGTGTATGTGGTGTGAAGAGAGTGTATATGGTATAATGAGTGTGTATGTGGTGTGAAGAGAGTGTATATGGTATAATGAGTGTGTATGTGGTGTGAAGAGAGTGTACGCGGTATAATGAGTGTGTATGTGGTGTGAAGAGAGTGTATATGGTATAATGAGTGTGTATGTGGTGTGAAGAGAGTGTATATGGTACAATGAGTGTGTATGTGGTGTGAAGAGAGTGTATATGGTACAATGAGTGTGTATGTGGTGTGAAGAGAGTGTATATGGTATAATGAGTGTGTATGTGGTGTGAAGAGAGTGTATATGGTACAATGAGTGTGTATGTGGTGTGAAGAGAGTGTATATGGTATAATGAGTGTGTATGTGGTGTGAAGAGAGTGTATATGGTATAATGAGTGTGTATGTGGTGTGAAGAGAGTGTATATGGTATAATGAGTGTTTATGTGGTGTGAAGAGAGTGTATATGGTATAATGAGTGTGTATGTGGTGTGAAGAGAGTGTACACGGTATAATGAGTGTTTATGTGGTGTGAAGAGAGTGTATATGGTATAATGAGTGTGTATGTGGTGTGAAGAGAGTGTATATGGTATAATGAGTGTGTATGTGGTGTGAAGAGAGTGTATATGGTACAATGAGTGTGTATGTGGTGTGAAGAGAGTGTATATGGTATAATGAGTGTGTATGTGGTGTGAAGAGAGTGTACGCGGTATAATGAGTGTGTATGTGGTGTGAAGAGAGTGTATATGGTATAATGAGTGTGTATGTGGTGTGAAGAGAGTGTACGCGGTATAATGAGTGTGTATGTGGTGTGAAGAGAGTGTATATGGTATAATGAGTGTGTATGTGGTGTGAAGAGAGTGTATATGGTATAATGAGTGTGTATGTGGTGTGAAGAGAGTGTATATGGTACAATGAGTGTGTATGTGGTGTGAAGAGAGTGTATATGGTACAATGAGTGTGTATGTGGTGTGAAGAGAGTGTATATGGTATAATGAGTGTGTATGTGGTGTGAAGAGAGTGTATATGGTATAATGAGTGTGTATGTGGTGTGAAGAGAGTGTATATGGTACAATGAGTGTGTATGTGGTGTGAAGAGAGTGTATATGGTACAATGAGTGTGTATGTGGTGTGAAGAGAGTGTATATGGTATAATGAGTGTGTATGTGGTGTGAAGAGAGTGTATATGGTATAATGAGTGTTTATGTGGTGTGAAGAAAGTGTACGCGGTATAATGAGTGTTTATGTGGTAAAGGCCGGTAGTTTGATGTTGCTCAGCAGGCTCGACAAGACAAAGCTTCGATCCCGACCTTGACCTTGACCTTGACACTGCAGTACTTCCTGCCTCAGCTGCTGGATCTCAAGGCACTGCAGCCGGATGATGCGTTCGGCCTCGCCCTCAAAGTTAAGCCGTGACGAATCCGAGGACGGCACTGTCAGAACTAACGGAAAACCGAATTATCCAGTATGAACAATAAATAAACAGTAACTCACAGTGGTTTCCGCATAATTAATTCTTATAATACCACAATAACAGACGTTAAGTCGTCCTCTGTGACTCACGCTTGATGCGCGTGGCGCTCTTGTTCTCACTGAAGCCTCTCTTGGGATTGCAGCCTCGGCTCCGTCTGGAAATCCTTAATCTCTCTTAATAAGACGTTCTCCTACAGCACACACGCACAAGCAGGACGTCAGACCGCTCATGTGCACATGTTCAGTTCACTAGTCTTTAGATTTACAGCTTTTTTTTTTTTAGCAATACACCTGAAAAAAGTATGTCCAAATACACAATACAGAATATTAGCAACAAACTTTTAATGTTCTTTATATTTTGTTGAGCAAATTGAAACAAGAACAGTTTTTTTTTATTGGAAAGGAAGCTCTTATTATTGTTCCAATATGACCAAAGAAGGGCTGCAAAAAATTTAATCAGCTGAGAACGGCTGTAGCGAATACACTGCGATACAGGAACCGTTCAGGCTCAGGGGTTAGAGACCTGAGCTCTGATTGCAAAATTGTGAGATTCCAACCGAGGAAGAAACAGGTAAAGGTAGCTTGTGTCACTTGTGGGCATGGCCTGTACCTGTTTTTTTTGCTGTTCCAGTGAGTAGCTATTTCTAACGCTACCTAACACTAATATTCCTTCTCAAGTTAGACTAGCCAGGCCGATTACATGTTTTGCATGAATTGAAACCCAACCTTTATGAGGTTGATGTTCTTCGCTTCGTGCACAGTGTCCACTCCCACTATCTCCACCTGTCACAGTTATCATACTCAGTCAGGTGTGAAGGTGCCAGACTTTGTGTGTGTGTGTGTGTATTCAATTCAATTCAATTCAATTCAATTTTATTTGTATAGCGCTTTTTACAATAGACATTGTCTCAAAGCAGCTTTACAGAAATATCAACACGGTATACAGATATTAAAGGTGCGAATTTATCCCAACTGAGCAAGCCACTGAGTGGCGACGGTGGCGAGGAAAAACTCCCTAAGATGTTTTAAGAGGAAGAAACCTTGAGAGGAACCCGACTCAGAAGGGAACCCGTCCTCATCTGGGTAACAACAGTTAGTGTGAAAAAGTTCATTTTGGATTTATATGAAGTCTGTATGGCGTTAGGAGCAGCCAGATATGAAATACGGACTGTTTGGCGTTCCTAAATATGGAAATACTGACGCTGAACAGAATACGTAATTGCAAATACAGACACAGTAACGATACCAAGGGTACAGGAGGCCACTTTTAACTCCAGTGCTTTCAACTGAAATATTAAATAAAACACTCACCTCACTCATACTCGTGTCCAATGTCTCGTCAGTCCTTAATGCAGGGATCAGGTTATTTTTCCAATAGGATGAAATGGACAATGGAAGAACACACAACTTCACAGTTGATGTCCGTGTGTGTGTGTAATGTTTGTTAGAAGCCATGAAATGTAATTTTACATTTCACACACACTTCATCATGTGAGACATTAAAGCTCTAATGTATTAATTGTATTATATAAAATATATTATATTGTGCGTCGCTTCATTCTTTACTTGTTTGTTAACGTTTTATTGATTGCTAAAATTAAATAAACGACTGTAATGTGCACACGGTATTCTTCCTCGCAGCACTTGTGGACGTGTGTTAATCCAGGGGTTCATAGGAGTTCGCAGAGTGTGTAGAACTCATGGCCACTAGGGGTCCCCCAAAAGTCACCGCTGGAAACTACTGAAAGGTACATATCTGGAAAAACAAAATCACACACAAGTAGAATGCAAAAGTTTAGTGCAAGCAAAATCAAAAAGGTCATTGCAAGCAAGGGATATGCAACCAAATATGAAGTGTTCTTTACCTTTTTTTTTATTTTACTAATTTACTTTAACACTGTCTGTTCCTATACATTTGCTCACCGAAGAATTGGGTGCTCTGCCACCAAGTGTGCCATGTTCTAAATCTAGATGTAAATATCAGGAAATGAAAGCTGACCTTCTGATATATTTGATCATATTCATCTTTTGATCTCGAACCCAAATGTCTTTAGCGTGTAGCAAAAAAACAACAGAACTGGCCTCGCAGTTCCGAAACTTTTGGACGGGACCACACGATTACGACTAACTGGAAAGATGTTCTGAGATGCCCACTGCACTCACAGCACTGAAAGGGATGATGTTGGCTATTAATAATCTGGAGAAAATTC
>NC_030422.2:7645099-7677599 GCF_001660625.3 Ictalurus punctatus | reverse complement strand
TAAAATAAAATAAAACGCTCTCTAAGAGAATCACAGATCCCCCGGATATACGGAACAAACCAGTGGTGATCTGCAGACCCCACCTGAAGAACCATGAACATAGTGGAGTGTTTCCCAATTCTGGTTGAGCAGTCCTTCTGCTCTGTAGATATTATAGTGTTATTTTCCCCTCATATACCCCACTGTGCTCATCAACTTCACTTGATGTACTAGATGTACACTGGATGTACTAGAATTGTACCAATGCATAACAACTGCATTTCCGAATACTAAAGCGATGATCTAGTGAGTTATAATAAATATTAAAAGAAGAGGTGTATTAAAAATAGCAGCATGAGCAGCTGGAATGCAATAATACAATAACAGCAATGGCAACAAGTGTGACAGCTAGCATATAATTATTATATTAACATAGTAAACAAAGAAACAGTGTAGGGGAAATGGCCATCACTCTCTGCTTTTGTATATCTCTTTCTGTCTATCTCTCTCTCTCTCTCTGTCTCTCTGTCTCTCTTCTATCCTTCTGTTTGTCTCAGTTTTAACTGGGGTTGACAGTACTAAAATAAACATACCCACCCGACTCAGAAAGACTTGGCAGAACTTTACATGGCCTTAGGGAATAAGCCATTTACAAAAAGTCATTTGCGATCAGCGAAATGTTGTGCGGTTGCCCCTGGCGACATGTGAGCTGGTTCAGTCTCCTTTTGAGTTACACTCATAGTATTGTCACTAAAAATGCTTCATTCACGATTTTCCCACATTTTTTGCAGTGTCACAGGAGAAGATTTGGCAGAAAAGGAAGGTTCAAAGGTTCCGATGGAAGTACTAGCTCAGACACTACAAACAACAGCATTGTACGCCAGGTAAGAAGACTGCTGCAGACTGGACGACTGATTGCTTGCATTTCGGATTGTACATGTAGCTGAGAGAGCAGACGTTGCTGCAGGTGTAAAATAATGAAGCCCTTGCAATGAAGTCATTTCAGAGTCACGATAATAGTATTATTTCAGTGCTTGATGTGGTAGATACATATCAAGTGCATATTAATTGTTTTTATCATACTTACGTAATCACTTGCCATCTCTCTCTCTCTCTCTCTCTCTGCTGTGAGAGTGTGTTGGTGGCCACTGACAGGCATCGATGATATCAGTGTGGGTGATGTTTTCCAGACTCCTACCTGCAGTTACACAAGCTGAATAGAAGCTTTAGGTAATGCTTAGGTCACGCAGTACAGGTTAATAGAGACGCGCATACGCACACTAGCATTCTTGGCACCGAACAGCTGAACTGTCAGAGAAAGTGATCGATGTTTTCCTGTTAGACCGTGTGAAGTACTGTGTGTAGAGTGTAAATGTTTGTATGCATGACTGTGAGTGTGTGTGTGTCATAAAGCAGAGGTGCTCCCGCAAGAACACAGTGTTTATGATCTGGGAGGCGTCTGGTCTTTGTTGCTCTGACCGCTGCTCTGCTCTTCTCCTCAACACAAACCTCTGCAGGCATGCTTCTGCCTTTTAAGGAACAGTGACACACACACACACACACACACACACACACACACACACACGTAAACCACAAACAAAGATGAATATATTCAGGTTTCCGACCATTTGTTACTTTTACCCTGAAGTAAGTTTGCTCTTGAATGTCGGTACGTTTATCGGGTGTCTGTCCTTACTGTGATTTCATGAAGTCTGATCTTTGCCATTATTGACAGGATGACAATATACTGTGTCATGAAACTTCCCAATTTCATGAAACGTCCAAATTTGCTCCTAAAAAGTAGAGCGCCGGGGAGATAGATTAAGAGAGAGGCTGTGAGAAAAAGAGAGAGACGACACAGTAACAGAAGAGAGAATCATTTTGTCATGTTTTACAAAATAGCCTGAATAACTCTGCTTAATCACCATTCCAGTAGTAAGTGCATCCTGAAATAGCCCAGCTTCCAGTAACTGTTCAGATGTTATGATAGAAAATGTTTTTACATTGTTCTTCTGTCATCATAACCCAATGGCCTTAATCTACCCTTCCCTATACCACTTCCGCTACCACTGAGAAACCACATTTCAAGTATCTTTTGGAGATATTTTTACAAGCTTCAGTAACTTTGTTCTGACTCAGTTGGAGATGTCAGCAAGTCAGATATTTACTTTTACCCAGTAGGCAATGAGTCAGACTCCCATCATGCATGTGGGCATGTACGCAACCAATCATTGGCTGGAAGAGTCACGGGGTGATAAGTGGGAGATTGTGTTCCATCATACTCTTTACACCTACCTCTGTACTTATCTTAGAAAGGTGAATTCAGTGGAGAAAGGGAGAAGATGAAGCTGGTGCTTTCTATCCTCTGCACTGTACTAGCAAGAAAAGCAAGCATACTGTATTTCTAACAATTAATACCATTTATATTCATTATCCAATCCTCTTTAATAAATGAACACTTTTACAAATCGCAAGACACATATTCACTCATCAAACATAAATGAAAGGACTCATGTATTCCTATTTATGCATAACAGGAACATGCTGTATGTAAACATGTTTTTGGTATAATAATGTTCATACTAGTTGTTAATAATACTTAATGACAGTTATAACTGCTGGCACGCTAATTCATACATCCAGACATTTTGTTCTTCACTCTGTCTCTTAGGTAGCTAGGTAATGATAGTCATCTAGCCCATTACTGTTGGCGCTTTGTGCTGTGTTGTAGAACCACAGTTCGATGCGGGACATTGTATGAACAAAGCAGAAGTTTGTATTGGACACAAAGGGACCTCATAGGACACTACAAATGTATTTTGTTGAAGGCAAAAGATTGGTACTGGATAACCTCTAGTCACAGTGATGTGCACTGTACACGTTTTTAATTACACAACACTTCCCGTATGTAATACTGTTGTTACTATCTTTACAAACTATCCAGTGGGTCACAGCCTTAAATATTCCTTGAACGTGGTTCAACGTGCCGCTCACAGCTGTCATATTAGTCCATGTATGATACAACGGCACAGTGCAAGCCGTGTTATGAAAGGTTCTTCCACAAGTTGCTTGTAATTACTGATTTCTACCAGAGAGGTCTTCAGATCTGAAAATAATATACAATATACTTTATTGGTTCATATAACAATATACTTTATTGGTTCATTCATCATTTATTCATCTTCAGCGACTGACTCGGCGCACGGGGGATTAGTGGTTAGCATGTTCGCCTCACACCTCCAGGGTTCGATTCCCACCGTGGCCCTGTGTGTGTGGAGTTTGCACGTTCTCCCCGTGCAGCGGGGGTTTCCCCCGGGTACTCCGGTTTCCTCCTCCAGTCCAAAGACAGGCATGGCAGGCGGATCGGAGTGTCTAAAATGTCTATAGTGTATGAATGGGTGTGTGAGTGTGTGTGCATGGAAGGAGCCTCCCCTGGTGCACCCTAGGCAATGTTTAGCATCATACTGCCCAGCGGCTAATCCTTCCACCACTATGGCTCCACTATGAAGTGGAACCTCGACATGAAAAGAAGAAGAAGCAGCAACTGATTTATCCTGGTTAGCATTGCAGTTGATCCAAAGCCTGTTTCGGGATCATTGGCCATGATGTGGGAATACACTTCAGATGGGTTGCCGGTCCAGTCCAATAAAGACGTTTATTGCTGACAAGATCACGTTTGTCCAGTTGAGTATCATACAGATGAGCAACAATTTAAAGGAGTAAAAACCAACATAAAATGTCTTGGTTAAGTATAGCATCACCATGAGCTGCAAGAACAGATTCAATACAACTTGGAACAGATTTGAAGTGTCTGGAACTATACAGGAGGAATGAACAGAGTTCAGCACTGCTCGTGACATTTACTGTGAGTGCTTTCCAAGCACTGAACTGTACTGTTTATTTTACAGTCAAAAATAATAATACATAAGCTCTCCAGAAGGGTCATCAGGAAACTAGGCATACAAGCACAAAAACTACAAAAAATACAGTAGCAAGAAAAAATGGTGAACCCTTTGGAATGATCTGGATTCCTGCAGTAATTACTCATCTAAAGTGGTTTGATTGTAGACATAATTATATACGAACACAATCTGTAATTACAAACCAGAAATGATTCTCGTCATAAACAGTAACTGCTTATAAGCAAGCAATAAGTATATAGTTATTGAATGATTTCTATAATCGATATCAATGATCCTACAAAGATGAATTAATGAACTATTTATAAAGTAGTTGCATGTCGTTTATTAACACTAAGATCTAATAATGGTCAGCTAAACTTGATAAACGTGTTTGTTAACACTAGTTATATCACAGCACTGCCGAATTCTTGAATCTGATTGGTCAGAACAGCAGCTCTGACATTACAATCAGCTGAAATTCAAACCACATGTTTGTATTATTGCAGTTCTGATACTATAATTGCACTGGTACGTTATTGTTTCTATAGCAACTCAATCAGAGGCACTCGTATGGCAGACGCTCAAACATTTAAGAGTAAAAATAAACCGTTTTTTATTTAACATAGATGTATAATTGGTGAAATGGGGAAGCTTTCTGTAAGGAGACATTTATTCAGTATTTATAGTCTCGGCTGTCAGAGCTGTGAAACAGTCTTCAGCAACAGAGGACTTTGAGATTTTTTTTCAGTAACATAAGCTGTGTAGGTGTTTGTTTGGGGTTTTTTTTTTTTTTTTTTTGTCTTATTACCTTCAAGGAAGAGAAAAAAAGAGAGGCTGGTGAGGGAACACCTGTTTTAGATGTTGTAACATAAGTGATACCAAGAACTAGCTCCTACAACATTAAATGTACATATAAATGGCTAAATGAAGGATGTACATTAGCTAATAAATAAAAATTTGTAATCGTTGGAAAATTGCTGTGGTGTGAGAGCACTTCATGATGTTATATATCGCACCAGTTTTCCTATAACTGCATGCTCGTTTGTGTTTTATTCCTGGCTTGATACATTATGTAATACCGTGTTTCTATTAATAAGTCAAAGTTTAAATATGCTAATGAAATCATGTAACATAACACATTTTCATGAATGTGGTTATTTTGGCAGGACATGTTCAAGCTTGAAGTGCTTGACTTGCTTTTTATAGATCATGTCTGGAAATCTACTAGGATGGTGCTGATGAACAACAACAAAGGTGAAGGACGCCATCAAGTTAAAGAAGGAGACCATCTGTGTGATGCTGATTAGATTGAGAGCAGCTCAGGAGGGGAATACGAGACCATGAAGAAGCTGTGCTAAGCAAGTGCAGGGGAGCACTTGCCTTACTGGAGATATTCCTGAGTGATGGAAGGAGCACGTTGAGCCACTCTTCACGAGGCAGCGTCAGATATCTCAGGTGTTTGGGGGTTCATGGTTGAGGTGACTATAATGGGTGGTTAGAAACCCTTAAATGGGCAAGCCTGCAGGTGTGGATGAGACTCAGCCAGAGATGTTGATAGCAGTGGACAAGGTTGGGGTTGTGTGGTCAACATGCTTCTTCATTCAGTACGTTTACATGGACAACAATAATCCACTATTAACCCGATTAAGACAATATTCTGATTAAGAAACTAGCATGTAAACAGCAATTTTTAATGACCTTAATCCGATTAAAGTCATACTCGAAGTAAACACAAATGGAATTAAGACGTGTGGAGTACTCCTGTTTTAGCCGCATTATCGAGGTGTATTACAGACATGTACACACCTTAATCACATTATTAACGTCGTGTGGGAGTCTTCACCGATTTTGCGACAGGACACGATCACACACGGCAGCGCTCGACCGTCTTACGGCAAACAAGAGAGCACGGCTGCGTCCCAAACCGGGTACGTACCTACTATTGTTACGCCACGGCCAGCAGAGGGCACTGGCTCGGCTCCTGACGAGTCACGTGACATTGTTTTTGTTCGCTCGCTTCCGGAGTGAGCATTTTGTATTAAGTGACTTTAATTTGCCCCAGGTGTCCATGCCCTGAGTTAATCATGTTCTTTATTTAAATGCCTGGGTGACTGAGCACTCGGCTCAGTATTATATCATGTCTTTAGTGGATCGTGGTTAGTATCGTTTGTTTTCCATGCCGCGAATGTTCTCGTTTCCCGGTGAAGACCACGTTCACTTTAATCATTGAGTTTTGTGTCTAATAATAATAATAATGATACCATAACGAAGACGAACGGTATGTTGATACCTGAAATTCTGGAGGAAACGTCAGACGGCGTGGCGTGGTGATGTAATGACGTGTGCTGTTAATCGAACTATGTTCTATAACATGTAAAACGGGAACATGAAAGGAGTATTCTAAAAGCAACTCATGTAAACACCTTAATCACAATATTGTCTTATTCAGAATAAGGTCAATAATTAGATTATTGCTGTCCATGTAAACGTAATCAATGTTGCATTGAGATTTAGGGCACTGCCTTTGGGCTGGCAAACTAGGAAGGTAGTCCTTTTTGTTCTTTCCAAAGGGGTGTTCCAATTATAGGAAAAACAAACTCTTCAGCCTCCCAGGAAAAGTCTTGGCCAGGTTTGTGGATATGTGACTCTGACTGATAGTCGATCATCCATTCTACATGTGTTTTTGGGTTTGGATAAGGCCTATGATCATGTACCTCGACATTTGTTGAAGTACTGCAAGAGTACAGGGTATCCGGGTCCCTACTTTTTGCAGTCTGGGCTCTGTATGACTGCAGAGAGAGTTGTGTCCACATTCTTGGCTTTAAGGTGAAATCATTTAAGCTGGGTGTTGAACTTCATCCAGTGTGTGTTTTGTCTCTTGTACTGTGTATGGCTTTCATGGACAGGATATCACGATGTGGCCAAGTTTAAAGAGGTGTGCAGTATGAGTGGACAGATGGGATAACAACTCTGTTATTTGCAGGTGGACAGACCCAGGAGCTACTGGAGAGATTATATCTCACAGATGGCTTAGGAAAGTCTGGGCATTTCTGAGCAGGAAAGGAGCCGGACTCTGTGGCTGGGGATAGAGAAGTCTTGACTAACCTTCTCAGCCTGTTCCCCCTTCACTAGGACACCTCCACAATGTGACTAGAACTGCTTGTGATTCGGTTGGACTGACTTAGGAGTCCTCTTGACTACGTCTAGGTTTTCACGGTTTTAGGACATGCTTATGGTGCTAAAGTGCTTTATGAATTGCTCTTACAGAGAAATAAATTAGCAGGCCTAATATTAGGATTAGCACACCTGGTTTTAGAATTTCTTTTAAATCAGCCAATTTAGAAGTAGTTTTAGCCTTAAGATTGTTGGTGCATATAGTCCCTAGTCTGTATTTTTTATTAAGTGAAATGTTTTATGTAAACTGCCCAATCGCTCTGCTTTGCTGTGTTCATATCAGATCTTAGCCACCAGAGGATCTCATTAACTATTGCCAACTACTTTGGCCGTACTAAAGAGAGAATTCTTAAGAAGAGCATATCTGAACATCACATCTGATCTGAAATACGACAACAGAATGAGCTTTCTGACATTAATCGTATCCGCAGTGATTTTTTCATTAACCGTAAAGTTCTGAGTTATACTGAATCAGAACAATCATTTAGTGAATATGTCATCATAATTTGCTGGATCTGAAGCTGTATTGATGTCTTTTAGGACACTGTCTCAAAGTTTAATATGTAGAAAAATTGCAATACAGAGTTTTCTCTGTGTCCAGCTCCTTTCAGCTCATTGTACATTCATGAACTGCAAACATCAACAGTGATGAAAGTGACATGATGATGTCCTTCTTTTGGAAAATATGTAAATATTTGCTCAAATAAACAAAATTATTTTATTTGGAAAGAATGTTCGGTGCAACGAAACCTTGAACCTGTGCAAGGCAGTGGGTCAAGAGTCTAATCCCATGGGTCTAATCTCATTTGTTACTGTGGGATGCATCATTTGTCCAATTTGTTTCTAATGTACAAATTGCAGAATTACACTGCACCCTGGTGGCTGTAATGCATATTTACACATAATCAATCCCCTTTGGGTTGTGCACTAAGCCTTCTACACTCTTCTGTGTTGCTCTTCCATGTTCCACGTGCGTTGTTCAAGCTTCACACTGTGTGCTATTAGCAAAGCAGAAAATAACATTGTTGTTTAAACCAGTTTGGCTGCCTTTATAGACAAACTTTTTTTAAATTAAGCTTTATGAATTAAGGTTTTACTCCAGGAGGTGAAAACTAATGTGTCCATACAAGTAAGTAATGAAACTGCATGTTTGTTCTTTAATAATGGGCTGAATCAAAGACTGAGGGATAGAAAGAAAAATATACTAGATATAAAAATAAGATAGAGAGACTGCTCTAATTTGTGTTTCCAGGAAGGATATCCAAAGCAGTCTATTGGTGTGTGCATGTGTGAGAGAGTGAGTGACTGAGTGATTGGGTGACTGAGTGAATGTGTGAATGAGTGAATGAATGAGAGTGAATGAGGGAGTGAGTGAATGAGTGACAATGAATGAGGGAGTGAGTGAATGAGTGAGTGAATGAGTCAGTGAATGAGAGTGAATGAGGGAGTGAGTGAATGAGTGAGTGAATGAGTGAGTGAATGAATGAGGGAGTGAGTGAGTGAGTGTGTGATTGAGTGAGTGATTGAGTGAGTCAGTGAATGAGAGTGAATGAGGGAGTGGGTGAATGAATGAGTGAGTGCATGAATGAGTGAGTGCATGAATGAGTGAGTAAATGAAAGAGTGAGTAAATGAAAGAGTGAGTGAATGAATGAGTGAATGTGTGACTGAGTGAATGAGTGAGTGTGTGAATGAATGAGTGAATGAATGAGTGAGTGAATGAATGAGGGAGGGAGTGAATGAATGACTGAATGCGTGAATGAGTGCATGAGTGAGTGACAGTGAGTGAATGACTGAGTGAATGAAGGAGTGAGTGAATGAGGGAATGCATGACTGAGTGAATCAGGGAGGGAGTGAGTGAATGAGTGCATGAATGAATGAGTGAATGAATGAAAGAGTGCATGAATGAATGAGAGGGAATGAGTGAGTGAGAGTGAATGAGTGAGTGAGTGACTGAATGAGTGAGAGTGCATGAGGGAGTGAGTGAATGAGTGTGTGAATGAATGAGTGCATGAATGAGTGAATAAATGAGTGTGTGAATGAGTGAGTGTATGAGGGAGTGAGTGAAAGAATGAGTGAATAAATGAGTGAATGCATGACTTAGTGAGAGTGAATGAGTGCATGAATGAATGAGAGGGAATGAGTGAGTGAGAGTGAATGAGTGAGTGAGTGAGTGAATGAGTGAGAGTGAATGAGGGAGTGAGTGAATGAGTGAGTGAATGAGGGAGTGAGTGAAAGAATGAGTGAATAAATGAGTGAATGCATGACTTAGTGAGAGTGAATGAGGGAGTGAGTGAATGAATGAGTGCATGAATGAGTGAGTGAGAGTATATGAGGGAGTGTGTGAATGAATGAGTGAGTGAGTGAATGAGTGAATGCGTGACTAGGTGAATGAGACTGAATGAGGGAGGGAGTGAATGAGTGCATGAATGAATGAGAGGGAATGAGTGAGTGAGAGTGAATGAGTGAGTGACTGAATGAGTGTGTGAGTGACTGAGGGAGTGTGTGAGTGAGTGAATGAGTGAGTGAGTGAGTGAATGAGTGAGTGAATGAGTGTGAGTGAGTGAATGAGTGTGTGAGTGAGTGAATGAGTGTGTGAGTGAATGAGTGAGTGAATGAGTGAGTGACTGAATGAGTGTGTGAATGACAATGAGTGTGTGAGTGAGTGAATGAATGAGTGAATGAGTGTGAGTGAGTGAATGAGTGTGTGAGTGAGTGAATGAGTGACTGAATAAGTGTGTGAGTGACTGAATGAGTGAGTGAATGAGTGACTGAATGAGTGAGTGAGTGACTGAATGAGAGTGAATGAGTGTGTGAGTGAGTGAATGAGTGTGTGAGTGAGTGTGTGAGTGACTGAATGAGTGAGTGTGTGAGTGACTGAATGAGTGAGTGTGTGAGTGAATGAGTGTGAGTGACTGAATGAGTGTGTGAGTGACTGAGTGAGTGAATGAGTGACTGAATGAGGGAGTGTGTGAGTGACTGAATGAGTGAGTGAATGAGTGTGTGAGTGACTGAATGAGTGAGTGAATGAGTGTGTGAGTGACTGAATGAGTGAGTGAGTGAATGAGTGAATGAGTGTGAGTGACTGAATAAGTGTGTGAGTGACAATGAGTGTGTGAGTAAGTGAATGAGTGTGTGAGTGACTGAATGAGTGAGTGAGTGAGTGAATGAATGAGTGAGTGAGTGAATGAATGAGTGAATGAGTGTGAGTGAGTGAATGAGTGTGTGAGTGACTGAATGAGTGTGAGTGAGTGAATGAGTGTGAGTGAGTGAATGAGTGAGTGAATGAGTGAGTGAGTGAATGAATGAGTGAGTGAGTGAATGAGTGTGAGTGACTGAATGTGTGTGAGTGAATGAGTGTGTGAGTGACTGAATGAGTGTGTGAGTGAATGAATGAGTGTGTGAGTGAGTGAATGAATGAGTGAGTGAGTGAATGAATGAGTGAATGAGTGTGAGTGACTGAATGAGTGTGTGAGTGACTGAATGAGTGTGTGAGTGAGTGAGTGAGTGAATGAGTGAATGAGTGTGAGTGACTGAATGAGTGTGTGAGTGACTGAATGAGTGTGTGAGTGAGTGAATGAATGAGTGAATGAGTGTGAGTGAGTGAATGAGTGTGTGAGTGAGTGAATGAGTGAGTGAATAAGTGAGTGAGTGAATGAATGAGTGAGTGAGTGAATGAGTGTATGAGTGAGTGAATGAGTGAGTGAGTGAATGAGTGTGTGAGTGAATGAGTGTGTGAGTGAGTGAATGAATGGGTGAGTGAGTGAATGAATGAGTGAATGAGTGTGAGTGACTGAATGAGTGTGTGAGTGTGAGTGACTGAATGAGTGTGAGTGACTGAATGAGTGTGTGAGTGACTGAGTGAGTGAATGAGTGACTGAATGAGTGACTGAATGAGTGACTGAATGGGTGAGTGAATGAGTGAGTGACTGAATGGGTAAGTGAATGAGTGTGTGAGTGAGTGAATGAGTGTGTGAATGAGTGAGTGAGTGAATGAATGAGTGAGTGAATGACTGTGAGTGACTGAATGAGTGTGTGAGTGAGTGAATGAATGAGTGAATGAGTGTGAGTGACTGAATGAGTGTGTGAGTGAGTGAATGAGTGAATGAGTGACTGAATGAGTGAGTGAATGAGTGAGTGAATGAATGAGTGAGTGAATGAGTGTGTGAGTGACTGAATGAGTGTGAGTGAGTGAATGAATGAGTGAATGAGTGTGAGTGAGTGAATGAGTGAATGAGTGACTGAATGAGTGAGTGAATGAGTGAGTGAGTGAGTGACTGAATGAGTGACTGAATGAGTGAATGAGTGAGTGAATGAGTGTGAGTGACTGAATGAGTGTGTGAGTGACTGAATGAGTGAGTGAATGAGTGTGTGAGTGACTGAATGAGTGTGTGAGTGACTGAATGAGTGTGTGAGTGACTGAGTGAGTGAATGAGTGACTGAATGAGTGAGTGTGTGAGTGACTGAATGAGTGAGTGAATGAGTGTGTGAGTGAATGAGTGTGTGAGTGAGTGAATGAATGGGTGAGTGAGTGAATGAGTGAGTGAATGAGTGTGTGAGTGACTGAATGAGTGTGTGAGTGACTGAATGAGTGTGTGAGTGAGTGAGTGAGTGAATGAGTGAATGAGTGTGAGTGACTGAATGAGTGTGTGAGTGACTGAATGAGTGTGTGAGTGAGTGAATGAATGAGTGAATGAGTGTGAGTGAGTGAATGAGTGTGTGAGTGAGTGAATGAGTGAGTGAATAAGTGAGTGAGTGAATGAATGAGTGAGTGTGAGTGACTGAATGAGTGAATGAGTGAGTGAATGAGTGTGTGAGTGAGTGAATGAGTGAATGTGTGAGTGACTGAGTGACTGAGTGAGTGTGTGAGTGAGTGAATGTGTGAGTGACTGAGTGAGTGAGTGAGTGAGTGCATGGAAGGAAGCACAGGCACAAACTGCTGCACTAAGAAATCAGAGGACATGGAGATGCGAGTAGTAAGACAAGAGAACGGTGTTTAAATGAGTTCCTGAATAAGGAAGTAGGACGTTGTCCACACTAGACCTGCAGAATTGTAGACCAAAGACACATTCTCATGTTTGGCCTTTTAAATTTTTCACCAGTGGATATTCGAGAAGAAAACTTTCTCACTCACTACCACACAACCACAGTAGGCCAGCGTAGGCTGATTTACTGACATGTTTTTATTTGTCCATACTTCTCAGCATTTGTTTATGTAGTTTGAAAACTGCACAGATAATGAATCAGGTAACCAGATAATGTTCACTGAGCATGCAGGATGTTTTAAGGGTCAACAGTGTACCATTATTGCAGTACTGAATTTTGCAGTGCTGATATTCCATAATCCTGCGATCAGCTTTCTAACAAACAATATTGCTTTTGTGTTCTGTGAGCACTCGGGTAAAGAAAACTTTCAGGTAAAATTTCTGCTGTATTGGTGCGATTGAGATTTTGGTCAAAATAAGGTGGATAATAGATTTTTCCCTCGATAACATAAAGACCACCCCCTTTAAAAATAAGCACATTCATTAAAAAAGGATTATACGAATGGGAAGACGGCACACCTCGGGGAAAAAAAAAAAAAAAAAAAAGCATCCATTAGGAGTCTGGTACATTGCGATATATTTTTTGCATGAATAGTCCTTAGTCCTTAATTATCACATCAAATTATGTTTACTTTAACCATATGGCTTCCACCCTCAATATTAGGCAGCTTAAAACTGGTTCTCCAGCAGTTATTTGTGCATACAATGTAATGAAGCTACAAGATACTAAATCAAGGCCAAATCATAATGTGTGTGCAGTATATAGTCTATTTTTCATCACGCTTTTAATTTGCTCTTTTGAGTTGTACAATGAATAAAATAATGTCAGGGTTTTTTGTGCTTTTCTGTAAAGAAACATGCCCATGGTTTGAAGGATGAGTTCGTCAAACAAGGCAATATTCCATGGCTTCACAATACATGTAAAATTGCATTTATTAGAGTTGCATTTATGTAACTATCTATCTATCTATCTATCTATCTATCTATCTGAGTTGACAAAAAGCGTTTGGGCTTCAGATTTGATATGGGTATTAGTGACACAGCTATACATTTGATAGATTTCCAGAAAGCTGGTTATGTCATATATTCCATCGAGAAAGTCAGAAACTTTGTTGGCAGTGCATCTGCATTCCTGTTAGTTCTCAGGAGGACTAAACTGGTATGAAGACTTTCCTGACATACCAGAGGAGAATAAATGCATTTAATAGGCTTACAGGGAGATGTTCACTGCTCTGGAAAGAGTGAGACAAATGTCTAGATCCACATAGAGGCCCTTAAACCTTAAACTGGAAAGTATGATTCAAAACTAACCGTGTGTGTGTGTGTGTGTGTGTGTGTGTGATATAATATTTATTTTCCTCTTCTTTCCTTCCTTCCTCCATAAGCCAATATTTATGGAAGCTCAGTGGTGTCACTACAGAGAAAAAGGAAGGCTTGTCAGCATTTTAACTGCAAAATGAAACAGGAAAGAGAATTAGATACTTAGAAATGCCATACATTACAGTAATGCAAAATGAGGACAGCTAACTGATAATAAAGTTGGTCAAACTGATTTGTTTCTCAAACTCATACTAACATCAGGAGGAAAAAAAACAAAAAAAACCCCAAGACAATAAATAATTAAAATGTACGATGAAGACAATTAAGTATTCTCAGACAAGGGCAAAATTCCATTCATCTTCAGTAACCGCTTCATCTTAGTCAGAGTTGTAGTGAGAACACTGGGTGTGAGATGGGAATATGATCTGGGTGGAACACCAGACCATCCATTAAATAAGCATTTACGGGGGCTCCCAAGTGACACAACTCTCGAAGTTTTCCTCTTTTTTTTTTCCCCCCCAAGACCTCATGAATTTAAATCCTGATGATCCTGCGGCCACAGATGTGCGTCTGGCTAATGCCCACCCATATTCATTATGGACAAACCCCATCTTCATGCCATCTGAAAGCCATTAACTGGTAGTTTATGTTAATCAGAGTAATAATTATAACAGCAGTGGTGGCCAGTAGCAGTCAATTACTATAACACCATGGCATACACTTTCAGGCTCCATTACATAGACATTCCAGACACTCTGTGCCATATGCTGTACTGGAAAATGATGTAGAAGCTTGCTGTGGTCCGTGCTTAAAAATGCCTGATCATTCACTATGCACGACTGTTAATTCTAGCTCTTAATTCACTCTGATAATCATCCAATAATGTTTTTGTGGTTTTTTTGCAAAGAAAAATGTTCACATGAAGAGAACACAACAACCAAAAGTCTGACTGAACGTCTCATTTGAAATATTAGTCTCGTTCTACTCACTAATGTAGGTGTGTGTGGAGTAAAAATTATACTGCAGCCACTCACTAGAGGGCATCATAGATATATTGCCTTTTTTTTTTTTTTTTTAAATCCACTTGTGTTTTAACTGCTAATGTTGTGTATACAGAATCGGTGTCATTTCTGTAGATGGTGTTTAATCTGTGGAATTTAAAAAAGGAAGAAAAAAAAAAACAGCAGCAGCTGATTTTAGTGCCTATCGAATATACTGTACAGTCAGGTCCATAAATGATATTGTCATAGATATAAATATATATATTTTTAGCTGGATTCATTCATTCATTCATTCATTAAATAATGAATATGAGCTCAAAGTGTAGATTTTTATGTAATTTTATGTAATAGATTTTTATGTAACCCTTGCCCCCCTCCCCCTTTTTTAAGGGACCAAAAGTGACTGGACAATTGGTCGCTCAGCTGTTCCACTGCCAGATGTGTGTTATTCCCTATTTCACTTTCAAGTAGGCAGATATATGGTCTAGAGTTGATTTCAAGTGTGGCATCTGCATTTGGAATCTGTTACTGTCAACTCTCAATAATGAAGTCCAAAGAGCTGAAGCAAGCTATCATTAGGCTGAAAAATCAAAACAAACCCATCTGAGAGAGAGCAATAATATTAGGTGTGGCCAAATCAACTGCTTGGTACATTCTTAAAAAGAAAGAAGGCATTGGTGAGCTCAGGAACACCAAAAGGCCTGGAAGACACGAGAAAAACAACTGTGGTGGATGACAGAAGAATTCTTTCCCTGTTAAGAAAAAAAAAAAACAATCATAAAAGTTGAGCACATCATGTACACCCTCCAGGAGTAAGGCGCATCTGTTTCAAAGTCAACAATCAAGAGAAGACTTCACCAGACTAAATACAAAGGGCTTACCACAAGGTGTGAACCACTAGTAAACCTCAGAAAGAGGAAGACCAGATTAGACTTCACCTGAAACATCTTAAAAAGTCATTAAAGCTCTGGAACAACATCCTATTGACAGATGAGATACAGAGGTCAACTTTAACCAGAATGATTGGAAGCTGAAGGCAAAATGCCTTACAGACAAGCAAGAAATGAAGACAGCTGCAGTACAGGGCTGACAAAGCATGACTAGGGAAGAAATCCAACATCTGGTGATGTCTATGGGTTCCAGATTTCAGGCAGCCAATGACTGTAAAGGACTTGCGATAATCCAAGTATTAAAAATGACCATTTAATTTATGATTGTGAGTTGTCCAATTACTTTTGGTCTCCTAAAAAGGATGGCACCACGTATAAAAGGTGGCTGTAATTCCTACCCTGTTACATGTGAGTTGGATGTACTTTGACAGTCTGCACTTTGGAGTCCTGTACATAATTCCATTTCCAATGTATACATACATACACACACACACACACACATATATATATATGTAAATATAGACATTGCAGTGCTGCAGGCAGAAATACCTTGTTGATGAGAAAGGTCAGAGGAAATAGACAGACTGGTTGGAACTAACAGAAAGGCTACGGTATTAAAACAAAACAAAAAGAACACTATAACCGTGATGAGCTGAAAAGCATGTCAGAACATTGAACCTTGAGGCAGAAGACCACATAAGGCTCCATTCCTATCAGTCTAGAACAGAATCTGTGTTTTTATATCGTATGATAGGATACCCAAAAGGATTTGAATATCTGACAGTTTTGACCTTGTGGAGGCATTGGCCTGGTGCCCACAAGGAAAAGTGCTTTACAAATCTGTAGCATTTATGTAAAAACATGAAAAAGCACCGTTTGATTACTTATGGTTAGATTTAGGCATAGGATTCATTCGCTGCATTAATAAATATGTCAGTGGTCGTCACATAGTAAGATTTGTGTATGTGTGTGTGTGTGTGTGTGTGAGATGGTGCCTTTGTCTGTGTAGCTCTGCAGTATAGAAATGATGGGACAGGTTTCACATTAAGCCCAGAGACAGATGGTTAAAGGTCTAATTATCAAGTGTGCTTGTTTAGGTGTGTGTGTGTGTGTGTGTGTAATGTATGTGTGTGGTCATTAACAGTATCGGTGCCCAAACATTACATAAAACACTCCACTAAAACTAATAATAATAACGAGCAGCCGGTTCCAAATTGTCCATAGCTTCAATAATGTGTGTGCGTGTGAGTGAAGTACACAGAGACACAAAAACACTAGCAGCTTGCAAGAAGGCGAGGAAAACGGAACCGATGAAAGGATGCCGTGATCACATGGTACCGAGTGAAAGAAGCAGTCGAACGGAAAGAGGTGCAGAGAGCTCGTGAGTGTGAAACCGAGCGAGAACGCAGCAAGGTGGTCCAGTGCTGAGATGTTATCGGTGAAGAGAAAGTGGTACAATTGGTGGGAGAGGCAAGAGAGGATAGTAGTTTCACTTCTCGGTATTTATTACACTAAAAACGACTTCGATCGGCTTTCGAAAAAACGTCGTCCATCCCAAGCAGAGCAGAAAACCGTCCCAGTAGACAATGAAAGCAAAGTGGAAACGAGGCCAAGAGAAAGAGAGAGAGAGAATATTCCGTTTGTTATTATGCAAATCCATGTACTTATGTAAAGATTAGGACGGAAGAGCAAAGGTAAAGCTGAGGTTTGACATGTTCATCATGTTCAAATCTCCATGCCCCAGCCCTAAACACACTGTAAATGGATAATCCCTCATTTACCTCTATGTCACTGCTCACTACATGTGCCCCATTTCCCCACCCCTTTCCATGTATTTCTGTAATAATACCTGTCTCATGCGTGGCAGCAGATGCCAAATCCTCCTTCCATAATTGGTGGTCTTTCTAAGGCCCAGCTGGGTGGGGTTTCACATATTCATATCTCTCCCATTTCAGTGTTGAGAGTTTCCACAGGCAACAAGGAGGAAGATTAATGGGAGTTTTTTCTCACCTTGCTTCACAGGATTCGGTATCACCTTTCGAGGAGAATGCGCCGATTTCAGCATTTTCTCGTCTTCTCTGTCTGCTTATTATTCCGTCATTCCTTCCTGGGTTTTAGCTTCCGTTGAAGTTCCCATGGCTGTGCTTAATATTGTTTCCGTGGTTATATGAAGCTGAAATGAAGGCGGTGGTTCTGATACAGAGTTCAGGGCTGATCTGAATGGAGCTCCACGTGGATCCTCTTGACTCCACCTCGGAACCAGTCCTGGACGATAAAGCAGTGAGTGTGAAACCGAGGCCTTTCCTCTGAATTGGAGTCTTCACACGGCCATGCACAAAGTACCCAAGAGCAAGAACGTCTCCTGGGTGAGTGTGGGTTGTCTAGATACGGCCAGGATGGGGATTTGAAAACGTATGTGCGCGCGTGTGTATGTGTGTGTTTGGGGGTTGGTGGTGTCACACGCTTCCGAATTGTAATTTTGCAATCAGCAAACTCTAGGAGGAGATTTGAAGTGTTATTTCAACAGTTGGTGCATTTGGAGAAAAAAATATGATAAACATGAAAGTTCTTTTGATTGTAAAAGTCTGAGATTAGCATTCGGCTCATAGACGGGCCCCTGTCTGGACCCCGCAAACACGTGGATGTATACGGTTTTACAAGCACCACTGCTGAATATTGCAGGGTTGCGTAATTTATTGTGCGAAAGAAGCCCTGCAGTTTGTCATGCAAAACTGCAAGTGATATGTTGGAACAAGTGGTGATAGTTTATTTGCTTGAGGAGGCCTATGTCTGAGTATCCAAATATTTATCACTGCTAATTTAGCAGTCAGTTTACAGCTCCAAACAGTAAGGATTAACATTTGGCAAAATTTACATTTTCAAATATTTATTTAGACTAGTATAAATGTTTTGGTTAAATATTTGCAAAGATATAGGCTTGAGTGTTTTGAACAGAAATTGGCAAATTTTCATGAATTGGTGAATCGGCTTTTTTAAAAATTATTTATTATTATTGGTATTTATAAGAAGTGGAGTGCACAGCAGAGACCAAACTGTATTTTTTGGCATTGATGTGAATTGATGAACGATTCACAATCACAATATGTCGTGTGTGCACACACCGGATTGTTGGATATACCGTACTGATTTCTGCAGTATATTAAATTAACTAAATCATCATAAACTTGGGACTCTGTTGTTTTTTGCTCACTACATATAACCTCATTCAAAGTATGTGTAAGGCTGGTGCCAAGATGTCTGAACCTAGAGAGAACTCCTCTCTGAGGACAAAGGACGACTTCGAGAACGAACACTCAATCTTTCTCCCACAGAAATAACATCCACACCTGAGATAGCACATCATGCTGAGTGGAGAAGGAAGATCCTCACTTCCTCTCTCTCCCCCACACCCATCTCTTTCTCTGTATTGAGATCACCATAAAAAATTAGCATCTCCATCAGAGTCAGCCTGGAAGATCCTCACTTCCTCTCTCCCCACACCCTTCTGTTTCTCTGTACTGAGATCACCTTAAACACACCCGAGGTCTAAATGCGTTGCATAACAAACATGTTTTAATGCGAATAAGATGTCAACTATACATGTTTACTATATTATACAAAAGGTCTCAGTGCAACTGGAAAGTAGTATATTAAATTAACTGATCATCGTAAAGTTGAAAATATAAGCAATTTTTGCTCACTACATATAACCTCATTCAAAGTATGGAAATGCATATAGTGCTGTTTTAATAATGCAGTCTTTAATAACACTTCTTGGGCTTTAAACAGTTTTAAACTCTGTCCATCTTAGCACAATGTCTTTCTTGAACAGACTAGCAAAAGAATTTGTGACCGCTGTAAATTTGTCTTCACACTCTTAAATGTTCTCATATTATTCTGGCATGAAGAATTAAATAAGGGCTTCACAAGTTCTTGGACAAAGGATCGACCAGCTTAAGTTTTTTTTTTTTTTTTTTTTTAATTCCAGACTCATAATATAGGACTACTGTAACGTTTGAATATTTTATGATGTTAGTAACATAACGCAAGTTATTAAAAACCAAAGGAATATACCTTGCACTGATTTACCAGTCTAGTGGGAAGTGTTGTGTTGTCATAGGAAAATAATCCACGCCCGGGTGGTGTGATACAAGCCCGATGTGAAGCAGAGGGGCCTGGTTTATTCTTGACGCGTGAATTTGCGTGTACGTGAAGAAGCAACAGGAACGCGAGTGCCATTTTTCACACGCTCGCATACTTGATGCATGTACTACTGGAGGATTAAAAATGACATTAACCTGAGGGCACGTCAGAGCTAAAACATCCCCGTCTGTCAGGCTCCTATAAAATATTTAGTTAGACGATTTCATGCAGTGATATTAGACACACTGATGAGAAAACTGGTTCGTGTTAGTACTCAATAATGGTCTAGAATAGTACACAAAGGTTTCGAGACATAGCACACTAGTGAATACAGTGGCGGTAGATGGGTTGGGAAATGTATAGTTTGGATGGAGTTGCAGAGGTTTTTGTGGCAGTCAGGGATATCAGGACTCAGGCCATTTATCTCCACACCAAAGGATTATGCTTCCAGATGGTGTCTGGAGTACGTCATGTGACTCACCGCAGCATCTGTCAGCTTGTTGTGGTCAGTTCTCCACATCCTGTGAACATCTAAGTGAATTCTGTTCTCTTTCTCCATTCTCTATGCACAAGAGTCAGTATTTAACAATAATTCCTCACATAATAAAATAAACAAAAAAGAAAGTTCGGTAACACTATTTGTATTTCTTTATAGTATGCTAAAGGAGTCGTGTTTGGAAATATCAATGTGTATGCGTGTTCAGATGTTCAGATTTGGTTGGTTTCCTATTTAAACAAGAACTGTTTCCACTGCAGTTCTATCAGATTGAAGGCAGATTTAACTACACCGAGCGTTTTATTTAAACCTGCTTTTCGGTGTTTATTGGGGCAAACACTGGTCTTGCATTGTGTTAGTATATGTTTACACTTTCCTGTAATGCAGTGTATCTTATTACTGTAATAGGAAACTGTTCAGAATTGTGAATGCTGGCCAGGACCTGCATTATTGAGGGGTTCAGTGTGGGAGCAGCAGACAGCCCGAGTGTCCCTGTGGCACTTTGGGAACGCAAGAATGTCTAAGAAAGTTAAGGTAATGTTGATGGTTTGAAGTGTGATGTGATGTGATGTGTGTTTGTGTGCCATCTTATAGATTTATTATTTATTTTTGAATCTCTAGGCCTTTATTCAAGCAAACATTGTACTTTGTGTGGTTACATTATTGTGTTGTGTGTGTGTGTATGTATGTATGTATGTATGCATGCAACAGCCTTATATTTATCTCTGACTAGTCTAGGCTTACTGACGAGTGATGTTTGTATCAAAGATTACCGTACATATTACATTTTATGATTGTACTATAACGTAAAAGGACCTTAAAAATACGCATAGATTTCCATTTTAAGCACTGAGGTTTGCTGGAGTTAAATAGAGAAATAGGAAAACCATAAAATGGTGCAAGGCAGTGTGTTACCAGGAATGCAATGGGTACTGTGGACTTACATGTAATCACCTTATCATTAAATCATGGCTAATCAAACTTACCACATGTCTATCAGCCGATAGATGTGTGTTTCTCATGGATGTTGCGTAGTGTTTAGATGAATTAAGGTCGTCCATCACTACGACTCATTTTTACAACAAGCTCAATGTATATTAGACATTAAAATTGCATACAGACGATTCAATTTAGCTAATTTTATAGAGAAGAGTGCATTTTTGCCGTTGGTGTGGTTCGATATTAACACAGCAGTTGCACTCTGGTTCGGACCAAAACAACCAGTCTGAGACTGTATGAGCAAGCTGGTCTCGGTCTGCTTCTGGTCCAACTCTAGCACCAGTTAGTTTGATTGCAATGAGAAAGCGATTCAACCTTGAATCGACCTGGATGCAGGAAGATGCTGTATGTTCTGGGTTGCCGGTGACATTTTCCTACTGCTAAACTGACCCGTGAGGCACAAACTGACATGGGATGACATTATAGCAATCTTATATGTTCTGGAGATTTGAAACGACAAACGACAACGAGAAGATGAACGGTTATATAAAATATCTCAAACTAGTTATTCCACTAATTATCAAAAAAACTAAATCTAATATAAAACAAAGGTGACCTGAGTAAACACAAAATACAGATTTTAAATGATAAATGTTATTTATTGACGCAAAAAAGTAATCCAATACTAACTGGGCCTGTGTGAGAATGTATTTGACCCCATAGTTACTAATTCCCCAAATCTATGAAAGTGCATTGATAATGGATAATGTTCAGCTGGACTAGACACAACCAGGCCTGATTACTGCAAACCCTACTCAATCACATCTATACTTAAAGAGAACTTTTTCAACAGCATGAAGTTGGTTAAAAGATCTTCCCCAGTAACACACTACGCCAAAGTTGAAAGAAATTCCAGAAATGATGAGGAAGAAGGTGATTGAAATACATCAGTCTGGGACGGGTTGCGAAGCTATTTCAAAGACTCTGGGACTCCAAAGGACTACAGCGAGAGTCATTATCTCCAAATGGAAAAACCTTACACAGTAGTGAACCTTCCCAGAACTGGCCAATCTTCCAAAATTCCTCCAAGAGCACAGCGACTACTCATCCAGGAAGTCACAACAGACCCAAGGACAACATCGAAGGTCCTACAGGCCTCTCTTGCATCAATAAAGGTCACTGTTCATGACTCCACTATGAGAAAGACACTGGGTAAAAATGGCTTTCATGGAAGTGTGTTGAGGTGAAAACCACTGCTAACCCAGAAGAACATTAAGACTCATCTGAAGTTTGCCAAAATACACCTTGATGATCCTCAAATCTTTTGGGAGAATGTTCTGTGAACTGATGAGTGGAAAGTGGAACTGTTTGGAAGACAGGAGTCCCGTTAAATCTGGCATAAACTAAACACAAAAAGAAGATCATACCTACGGTCAAGCATGGCGGCGGAACTGAGATGGCGTGAGAATGCTTTGCTGCTTCAGGGCCTGGACAACTTGCAATAATTGAGGGAAACATGAATTCTGCTCTCTACCAGAAAATCCTAAAGGAGGATATCCGGTCTTCAGTCTGTGAGTTGAAACTCAAGTGCAACTGGATTATGCAGCGAGACAATAATCCAAAGCATAGGAGTAAATCCACCTCAAAAAAAGCCAAATTGAAGTTTTGGAGTGGCCTACTCAAAGTCCTGACTTGAACCAGTTGAGATGCTCTGGCAGGACGTTAAACGGTCAGTTCATGCTCGAAAACCCTCCAGTGTGTCTGAATTAAAGCCGTTCTGCAAAGAAGAGTAGGCCAAAAATCTACCACAGTGAAGCGTTTGGTTGCAGTTATTGCTGCTAGACCAGATTAGCAGCAATAACTGCACCACCACATTTTAAGTTTAAGAGGGCAATTCGTTTTTCACATCGGTGATAGGTGTTGGATTACTTTCCTTTGCTTCTATAAAAGAATAAATAAATAAATAAATAAATAAATAAATAAATATAGTGTGTTTTCTCAGGTTGTCTTTGTTTCACGCTGTATTTTGTTTGAAGATCTAAAACTATTTAGTATGACATATACAAAGCCCTCCACTAATATTGGCACCCTTGGTAAACATGAGCAATGAAAAAAATGAGCTGTGAATAATTATCTTTATTGTGTAACCATTTGATCATTTCTTCAAAACGTTCATTTGGGGTTAACTAGAATAATTTCATTGATGAGAGATGTATGATAATTACTTTTGAACATGAGATTGAATGTGATTGGTTCATTCTGAACTCAGCCACATCCCCAATTACAAAAAGGTGTGCATGCAAAAGTTCACCTATGACAAACATTAAGAATCTGACAAATTCTGGTCGATATGGTCTCCCCTTTGAGACTACATAAAGGACCTCCCTAAACATTTACACCGGACTGCTCTCAACTTCTTTTAACTCCATACTTAAAGGATGCTCAAATCAGTGCGACTCTTCTTTTATCTATTTTAACTTATTCTTATTTATTTATTTATTCATTCATATCTTCCTTTTAGGTTTTGAACACCCTGTGTTTTGTTATGCTATGTGATACTCTTAATGTTAATTTGATGTTGTGGGCAATAAAATAAAAGAAAAGAAAAAAAGATTTATAAAAAATAAAAAAAATAAAAAAAAAAATAAAAAAAAGGTGTGTACACTTACGCAACCAGGTTATTTTAACTTTTTTATTTCCCTTAAATGTTTCCGATTGTTTTTCACTTCATTTTTATAAGTTGTCATTTCACACTGAGGGTGGGAAAATTCTGACGTGATTTGTCTTGGTTACGTTTTTTTTTTTTTTTTTTTTTACTTCAAAAAAACCTGCCATTTTTACAGGCGTGTGTAGATGATGTATATCTGTAGGTGTGTAAATAGGTTTCTGCTTACATTTTACTTCATGCATGATTAATTGCTAAATGCTTTACCGACATACAGTCAGTGTGTGTGTGTGTGCGCGTGTGTGTGTGCGCGTGTGTGTGTGTCAGTGTCCCAGTTGGAGCTGTGGGTTTTTGCAGTCACCCAGTCAGCTGATCAGTCAGCTCAGCACCAGGACAGCATCCAGTATCAATATTGATGCATTTGTGCATTGTTAGATGAGTTTGTAGTGCAACAGTAATATAAATATATAGTTCTATTACCTCAATTACTACCTCAGCAGTATAGAATCAACTTAACATTGCACCAGTGCTTATACTTGATCATTTTGGCTCTGCTTGCTATGTTGGACACGCTTACAAAGTCTCCAATACGTAAAGATGTGGTTACCAGGGTAAGGCATTTTAATTTATATATAATGTATGTTTGTGCGTGTTGGACTGGTTTTGAAATAATACATTTTGTATCCCAATATATTTTAAGTTAGCAAATTATATATATTAAATATTTTTAGAATAAATAAATATATATATATATGAAACAGTTCATGGCAAGGTACATTTAAATATTGTCTAAACAAATCTGAATTGAATTCATTTTAATATTAGTGCTTTTTAGGGTTGTCACGGTACCATTAACATATCTTACATTACTACACCAGCTGAAGTATCATGATGCCAAGTAGGATCACGATACAGTACCACACAATATTGTGTTAATTCATAATTCAGATCCACAAAATGAACCGAATTTACAGAAATACACAGATATAAACGAAAACAGACAAACCAGATTTTCCTCTGAATACTTCATTAACGAGAATGAATAACTGGCTGTTGGAAAAACTCAAGAACAATCATACATTTGGAAAGCAACTAATTCAATGTGCCACGTATTTCATCTATTGTTCCCTAGAGCAGTGAAATCATACGAATGGAAAGTATGGGACAGCAGGACCTCGCGCTCATGGGGCAATACTGCAGGACACTCTTCTACAGAAAATACCTAAGGTTTGCCCAATCAGTTGCTAGATTGGTCACTAGATCCCTTTTGAGAGGGGGAAAAAAAGTCACTAAAGGGGTCTGAAAAGTGGCCTGGAGCTGTCTCTGTTAAAATGAGTGAGTGAATAGCAGGAGGAGGGAGAGGGGCTGCAGCCAAATTCAAGCACTTCAAGCACCCTGATTTTAGTATTTAGTTAGTGGTTTGCATTACGTTAGCACGCTTACTAGCAAACACAGCTAATTTCATTATTTACACACAGCGGTAAGCATCTTTAAAGATTAAGGTAGAGAATTTAGGTAAAAGACCTGTTAGCCAATAAGACACGAGTATTTCCACGTTTTCCTATTAAGCCTGTCTTCTCGCCTCCGTTCACCGAAGATACAAAATTAGCACTCTGAAGGGTTTTTCTGTATGTTAATCCTGGGAACCCTTAAACTTTCTTTGTAGAACCCTATATGAGATGGTTTCTTTTTTCCCTTTAGAATGATATGGTCCCTTAAAGTTGTCGGATGTAATATTTGGGAATATTCTGCCCTCTCTGGTAGAATAACGCTATTGCAAGCAAAATAACATTTTATAAGGGGGTTGTGCTACACCCTTCTAATATGCCAATTAATGACAACCACGAGTACCAAGTCAATACACATTTAGATAATTCAAGACAGACAACATAATATGCACTAAGTATTATGCCTAAATACTAAAAAGGCTAATGGTGTACTGACATTTTAATATGGTCGTATGCTGCCATTATCAACGTCTACCCAGCATTATGAGAATAAAGTATGAGATTACAATGCTCATAAATGTGACCGACACATTCACTGAGTACTAGGTGAAAGAGTAAAACCTCCCACTTTCAACAAGAGCTTGTATATTTAGCTAGCACTAGCCAGTTAGCTAGCACTGTGACTCTGCCAATAGTACGCTGTGCATGAAAAGCTGGCCTGATTAAAGCTTCTGCGGGATCATAAACAGCACAGGGCCAACAAAATAAATTTGCTGATTATTGTTAGCTAAGTAGCAAAAATGTTCAGCTCTGGTTAAAGCAGAATTGGCAAATTGTCCGTAGTGTGTGACTGTGTGTACACATGATTGTGCCTTGTGATGGATTGGCGCCCCGTCTAGGGTGTCCCCTGGGATAGGCTCCAGGCTCCCTGCAACCCTGTGTAGGGAAAGCGGAACAGAAAATGGATGGATGGAAACATTTTAGACCACTGAATAAGACTATTTGTCTACTTTTACTTACATTTGCCTACTTATTACATATCAGTGTTATGTAGCTATGTGCTAATCGCTGCGATGGACTGGCAACCCATCCAGGGTATATTCCCACCTCTTGCACAGTGTTCCCAAGACAGGCTCCGGATCCACCGCCACCCTGACCAGGATAAAACACTTACTGCAAGTGAGTGATACAGTTATAGTGTTTAGTGAAATTTTCTTAACTGCAGCATGTTCTGGGGAGTTGGTTTGCTCAGTGTTGGAGCAGAGGTCTGATGAACCTGAGCTCGATCAGCACATTTCTGTGGTGTTGGTCTTTCAGTGTTAGCGTAGAGTAAATGTTCTGTTTTTGTACAGATTGGAATGCTTTCAACATTTTCCTGATTATATAGGTTTTACTTTTGGTTGACACGATGTGTGATTTCCTGTATGGTAAGCACAGTTAGGTAAAAATTCCTTATTTAGTCGAATTTCATCGCTTACTTTTGCCTGCTTCTCTCTGATCAGCTGTGTCATCTCTTAAAAGCTTCCAGAACTTTCCTGATCACTGGTTCAACGTGGCCATGTCTTCTTCCGGTACCTCGGTTTCTGGCCCTGTAAAGCTTATTTAAAACAGATCTTCCACACTGTGAATGAGGGGACCGCGGGCACACATGTTATCCATGTGCTCCGTGCAGTGTGTGAAGTCGTATCCTGTTTGATGCAAGTGCAAGGGTAATTTTTTTTATTTATTTAGTCATCACTATGAATGTTGCTTTTGGATTAGAGGATTAGTGACTAAGATTTACATAAAGGTTGGTGTGCTTGCTTTTTTACAAACTCGATCCTTGACAGAGGTTCGTCCAGCATTGTTTTTGCTTTCATTACACACTACATACATGGCCACACACACACACACACACACACACACACACACGACACTGCAGCTGCTTTTAGCATATTCTGGAATTTTCTGGGCTTAAATCGTACTTGCAAATTGTGTGTGTGTGTGTGTGTGTGTGTGTGTGTGCGCACGCGCGCACGTGTGTAGGGATGTTTTGTCAATATGGAGTTTTTTTCAGAGCATGGGAAACAAGCGCTGCTAAGTGACGGGGGAGAGAGAGGGGGAGGGAGGATGAGAGAGAGGGGGAGGGGGGGAGGGGGGAGAGAGAGAGAGAGAGAGAGAGAGGGAAAGGGATGGAGGGAGAGAGAGGGGGAGAGAGATGGAGAGAGAGAGAGAGAGAGAGAGGGAAAGGGATGGAGGGAGAGAGAGAGAGGGAGTGAGAGGGAGAGGGATGGAGGGAGGGAGAGAGGGGGAGAGAGATGGAGAGAGAGAGAGAGAGAGAGAGAGAGAGAGAGAGAGAGAGAGAGAGAGAGAGAGAGAGAGAGGGAAAGCAATGGAGAGAGAGAGAGAGAGAGAGAGAGAGAGAGAGAGAGTGAGAGGGATGGAGGGAGGGAGAAAGGGGGAGAGAGATGGAGAGAGAGAGAGAGAGAGAGAGGGATGGAGGGGGAGAGAGAGAGAGAGAGAGGGATGGAGGGGGAGAGAGAGAGAGAGAGAGAGAGAGAGAGAGAGAGAGAGAGAGGGATGGAGGGGGAGAGAGAGAGAGAGAGAGAGAGAGAGGGATGGAGGGGGAGAGAGAGAGAGAGAGAGAGAGAGAGAGAGAGAGAGAGAGAGAGAGAGAGAGAGAGAGAGAGGGATGGAGGGGGAGAGAGAGAGAGAGAGAGAGAGAGGGATGGAGGGGGAGAGAGAGAGAGAGAGAGAGAGAGAGAGAGGGATGGAGGGGGAGAGAGAGAGAGAGAGAGGGAGAGGGAGAGAGAGAGAGAGGGATGGAGGGGGAGAGAGAGAGAGAGAGAGAGAGAGAGAGAGAGAGAGAGGGATGGAGGGGGAGAGAGAGAGAGAGAGAGGGATGGAGGGAGAGAGAGAGAGAGGGATGGAGGGGGAGAGAGAGAGAGAGAGAGAGAGAGAGAGAGATGGAGGGAGAGAGAGAGAGAGAGAGAGAGAGAGAGAGAGAGAGAGAGAGAGGTTAGGAGGTTTAAGTATGCATTAAGATTTTACGTAGGTAAATAAAAAAGATCACAGCAGGTCACAGATCATAGTACGCAGCACTTCTTACACACAGCTGCACAAAGTCGGAGAGGAAAAGAAAAAGTGGCCGAAGCACAACCCCCAAACGAGGGCGAGAGGCTTGATCCGCTTTCTCTCCTCCTCCTTCTGGGCCTGTCTGAAAAGTTTCTGGGTGGAGTAGTTCACTATCTTCCTCACACTCACACATATACACAGGCAATACACAGACATGTACCTCTCAACCAGCGAGGAGTCCGACGTGGTGAGTCCCTGTTTAACGATGTCTTTATACACACACACACACTCGCATGAGTATACACTCACTCACTCACTCACTGTTAAACACAAGTTTGTGTGCAGCACTTCAGTACAGACCCAGTTGTTTTCTTTCCATCCAAACAAAGGAGTAAAATCCCAGTTCTTTTCTGGAGCTTTCTGCACTGGAGTCGGTGGGAAAGAGTCGAGCGATCCCTGAACTTTCTCGTCTTTTTTTTTTTTCTGTTAAACGAGTGCTTGCGAGTCTAACGCTGTGAATATCATTAATGTATAGGCCTGTTAACATCTGGTCAGCACTAACAGTGACAAATTGACACCGTAGCTTGGAGGCTGTGTGTCGAAGCCGGGGACAGCCTGAGACCATTACCTTTTAAGCTTCCCCTTGGACCTTATCACATATGTGCAAACCTTTTCCTGTTTTCATTCTTAATGTTGTTTACTTGGGACTGCAGTCGAGTCTGTAGAACGGATTTAAAAGCAATACGTATGAATTAGACATCTGACTTTACACTGTGTAGATAAACTACTGCACATTACTTTATACTTATGACATTATATATATATATAAAACTGCATGATGCTGGAGTAGTGAATATTTACTCCTATCCCTTTTAAAGGCTCACTGCAGCCACTGATGCCAGCCTGAACATTGACAATTCATATGTAATGCTATAAACCTTACATGTAGGGCTGGCTGGTATAAATAGACTAGCAGGGCTAAGACTAAGACCTCCCTCTCTTTGAAGGGAAAAACACATAGTTTAAAAATAATAATAATAATTTAAAAAAAAAAAGGTCTACAATCCTGACATCTACATTACGACAGTTCTTTGCCGTTAAAAATGAGCTTGATGTGGATTATTTATTGATTTATTTTTATACTTTTGTGGAACCAAAAACAATAGATTGTAATTTTTAAAAAAAAAAACAATACACAGAATGGTATGAAGCTGGGGCTGATTTCTTTCTAGCCCAGACTGTAAATGACAGGGGAGTGAGTGTAGAACGAGGCTAATGAATTTAATCCCGCTTCACTAACACTTCCATAACTCATCACAAAACAGTGCTTAGGGACATTTCAAATACGTGTTATCAACATTACCGAGACGGATTGCTTCCGTAAGCAATGATTTTTCAGAATGCCTTCGGTGGAGAGACTTGTAAATAGTCTAAGCACATAGTCTCCAAATAAAGTGATAAACAACAGAACTAGACGTTGCGCGGTTTGAAGGAACGTGCTGGATAACGGTGAGAGCAGCTTTTCAGCTATTTGGACGAGACATGGCCTCATTACCAACTTTAAACTCTTGATTTAAAATAGATAAATAAGCGCGAATGATGCCGCTATCTGTCTCTCAATGATAGTGCTCATATCTGTATGGATAATAGGTTTATGCTTATGATGAGACCCTGTGGTACGAGTCTCAACCCTAATGGTTTCATAATAGTCATAGCTAGTAGATTTTCAGCACTGTCATTCAATATCGTGAGCAGCCCCACTGCTTATCTGTAATACTAATGAATCCATTCTTTTTTCTTTTTTTTTGATCATAGAATTGTTATTGGAAATTTGCATTTTACACATTATAACACCCAACAACACAACCACAGCCAAAACCAAAAGAAAGGGGGAAACAAAAAACAATAAACAAACAAACATTCAAAGAAAAAACACACACAAAAATCATCAATCAATCAATCAATTCTTTAATCAAGTGTTTATTTGTTATTCTGTGTCGTTGGAACAGATATGCAGTTTATCACTGCATCAATACTGCATATGTATTAGCATTAGCAAAGTCATATTCAGACCTGACTGCAGCTTTTAAAGCATGGGTTTGTGTTGGGTTTTTTCACTCTTCTGGCATATCATCTGTCCTGTCAAAGTTGGCATAACTAAGGTTTCATGAGATGACACTAGAGGAATTGTATAAATGTAGTCATGGGATGACATGAGAGCAGTCAGCGGGACTATAGGAAGGAGACATACGACAAGCAGTACATCTGAACATGCTGCCTGGCAGTGAGGGAAGTTTTGGAATGTAGAGGTTTTAATAGTTGATCATTCAAATTGTATTGTCTCTCAAAGTTTTAATGATCAAATGGCAGGCACTGGGGTTTGGTGGTTAGCACGTTTCTCTCACATTTCTGGGGTTTCGGGGGTTCGAATCCCACCTCTGCCCTGTGTGCGTGTTCTCCCTGTGTTTTGTGGGTTTACTCCGGGTACTCTAGTTTCCTCCCCCAGTCCAAAGACATGAGTTGTAGGTTGATTGGCATTTCCAAATTGTCTCTAGTGTGTGTGTGCGCGATTGTGCCCTGCGATGGGTTGGCATCCCATCCAGGGTATCCCCTGCCTCGTGCCCCAAGATCCCTGGGATAGGCCCCAGGCCTAGGGTAGGATAAGCGGTATAGAAAATGGATGGAAGGATTTATTGAATTGATGTGATATTTGTAGCTAGTTGCAGCCCTCTAGTGCAGATGGAAATAGAATGTTGAATCATCTAAGCGTGTTAGCAGATTATTTAGCAAGATTTTTTTCATTGTTGCTGGCAGTCATTGTGGGTCATGTTTTGACAAATCTGATCTCATGCGAAAAATGTAAAAGAACGTCAACCAGTAAGGACGATGTTGCAGGATTTGGACAAAATAAATCATAAAAAGGATCTGTAAGACTATTTGACTATCTGGTCTGTTTCCTGGCGTATGATTATGAACGATCTCCTGCTTGTGTACTCCCTAATGCTATGGATAGACCCCCCACGCCCAAAATATAAACTCATGCTGAGTTTAAACACTTGCATGCAGTCTCTAACCAACCGTTACAATAGTGTGCTTATTACCAGCAATCCTTCCACTTCAGATCATTACTTACTGTGCATTCAAGTCCTCCTGGGAAGTTTGTAATTACGAGTTGGGAAGTCGAAATTACGACGTCTGGTGCGTTCAAGTCACTTTGGTCGGAGCAAGATGGCGGTGTACGTTCTCTTAATTAACTACAAAATAATACAGCAAGTATTTTTTAACTCTACCTCTAGAAAAAGAAGAACGAAGACTGTGCATCAGGTGTGTGTGTGTGTGTGTGGTGTGTGTGTGTGTTTGTGAGAGAAAGAGAGAGAGAGAGAGAGAGAGAAATCTGGCACACAAGCCATATCCTAAGCTGCATATTTATATCCTTACAGGACAGGAACATTTCTTGTTTATACATACTGGCCAGGGCATGATAAAGAGTCATTAAACATGAACAATGGCATGATCTAAAATAGTTTTGTGCAGCAGTGATTTTCAACAAGGCTATTTCAAATATTATTAATTGGTAATGCAGTAGATATAAATAAAGCAAATTACCCTGTGAGCTAAAGCAGGGGATTGCAAACTTCCACAGGCCCCTCACCGATTTCATTTTTATGTATTGCCCTTATTCCTTTATTTTTATTTTTTTTACATTCTAAAATGGCATAAACCAAAAGCAAATGAGCACACAAACAAGTTTATGATTATAATTGCATAACAACTCTAACATCAACATCATTTTACTAAATGTTAGCCATATATTCAAAGCAATAACTTAGACTTAGGTAGGTAGACTAATTGTTGTGTTAGACTGGCCGGAACCGCGAATTTGGCTATTAAATGCTGTTTTAAAACCTAGCAAGGACATTTTGGAATCAAAATAGTTTCAGTATATTCATGAGAAGGATGAGCCTCTTTTTCTTTGCTCAGTTTAGATGAGTCTGGATGGCAAACGTGTGGATCATTGTGCAACTGAGCCCTGCGTTTGTCTCCATTGCAGTCAGTGCAGAGAATGATGATTTGCAGAGCTATGGATAGGGGGCAGTGTTTTAATGCGGCATTCAACGTACCTGGGAAGTGGGCCGTTGGAACTCTGAATCATGTCATTTTCAACCTCTGTGTATTTAAGCTACAGAGTGGGTCAGGGGCATGGACTCCTCCATATTCATCTTCTGTTAGAAACAATCTAGTCAGCGAACTGCGATGAGTGACGTATATTTCCCAGATTAAAACGGTATAGCCAGTGTTTCAGATTTAACAAGTGCATGTCTGTATGTTGATTGATCTAAAGCAAATACTAGTATATATACAGTATAACTCATTTGAAGGTAAAAAGTTTACTGTTCATGTTGAACTTGGGCTTGGGAGTACGAATTCCATGTTGAGGGGGAAATT
>NC_030422.2:7600099-7640099 GCF_001660625.3 Ictalurus punctatus | reverse complement strand
GCATAATAGATGAGTGCCTGGTCAGCTTATCCTTCAAACAATGGTCACATTCAGTATGTTTACATGGACGACAATATTCCGATATTAACCCGATTAAGACGATACTCTGAGAAACTAGCATGTAAACGGAGATTATTGAGGACCTTAATCCGATTAAAGTCACACTCGACGTAAGCACAAATGGAATTAAGACGTTTTGAGTATTCCTGTTTTAGTCGCGTTATTGACGTGTATTACAGACATGTACACCCCTTAATCACGCTATTAACGGCGTGAGAGACGTTACACCACATTTCGCGACAGGACACGTACACACACGGCAGCGCTCAACCGTTTTACGGCAAACGAGAGGGCACGGCTGTGTCCCAAACCGCGTACTTACCTGCTATATAGTAGGTGAAATAAATGTATTTAGGTAAGTACGCGGTTTGGGACGCAGCCCACGGCTTCAAGCAGTCGTCTGTTAGCACGTACAGCACGACAAATAATTAACTGCACTTGAAGCGTTCGTAAAATTAAATATGAAACACCCAAAACTGTATACGGTCCCATAACGAAGACCAACTGTACGTCGATACGTGAAATTCTGGAGGGAACGTCGGACGGCGCGGCGCGGTGACGTAATGACGTGTGACGTTAATCCATCTATGTTCTATAACACGTAAAACCTGAACATGAAAGGAGTGTTCTAAAAACAACCCATGTAAACACCTTAAATCAGAATATTGTCCTATTCAGAATAAGGTCAGTAATTAGATTATTGCTGTCCATGTCTTTCCAAGAGCGCGCATAGAATTAAATAAAACATTAGTAATATTTAATTAATTCAACAACACAAAAGAGTGAAGTAAAAGCCTGATAAAGTAGGCTACATACCGCACATATATTCAATTTTCATGACCTCGATTTAGCATTTCAAGGCTACATTAAGTAGGATGCGCTAGATCACGTGGCATTTTATACGTTTCCAAATAAGAAGAGTGGAAGCTCTCGTATTGATAAACAAAAACCAAATTTACACCGATTAAAGTGTTAATTACTACCAGAACTATTCATTCAGCAAAATATTCAAAATATACTAGGCTTATTTGATGTTTATTTCAATACTTGCCATCTTCTCCTTCATATATCATCATATGAATCATCTTTATTTGTTCAATTTTTAAATTGTTCGGATAATCTGAATGGGGCTCCCAAAAAAAAAAAAAAATTGCACTCTCTGAATCTCTTCTTTTGAACTTTCGGCATCAAAATGTACTTATATTTCTCACATATAAACATTTGAGAGTGGACAGTGCAAAAAGTTTTAAGTTAGTGCAAAAAAAAAAAAGAAGAGATGGAGAAGTGGAGCAGGTTACATCTTCTGTTCAGTGAACTAAACCGTTTCGCATGTGACCCGAGACCAGGTGTAAATGAGCACCGTGCTACTGGAAACATTGGCAGCACAGTTTTCTCACACAATTGGGTCAGTTTGAGTAATGAGCTCGGGCCTTAGAAAACCGGATGTTAATGTCAGACGCATAGGGAGCGCGTTTTCTGCATATTGTTTCCTCATGTATACTGTATACATTCAGCCCTTTAAGGTTTATTGCAACCTTAATCAATTACACTCGGTTCGCACATCCAGCTGCTCGTAAATAATATACTGGAAAATGGGTCAACATACGGGACTGATATAAAAAAGAAAAAGAAAAAAAGAAGAAGAAAAGCTTTTTCCAGATCATATGTTAAAGAAAGTCATTGCAAAACAATGGAATGTTTTAGAGGGGGAAAAAAAAAAAAACATATGCAAATGAACAATTTTTCAATGTTGTTTTATTGCGATTTGACTTGAATTTGATTTAAAATGCATCTTTTTTTTGAATTATTCGATTATTCGGTTTACTTTCATGTTTTGGCGTGTATTGAGGAAATGTAGTATTTAAAAAATCGTGCCTCTGCAACGTATATCGATGTATTTTCGACGTGATGACTCGATCACACATTTGCCTGGTAATAATATCTAAGTAATAAACATAGTAGTGTATCACAGTCTATTTTTATCTCACTGAATCCTTTACTTGTGTTTCCTTAGACGTGAAAGTAACTATGAATGTATTGTTATGGGTGAAAATCAGCATTGCAGTGACTGCGCCACAAGTGCCACAGGGGGCTCTGTGTGTGTGTGTGTGTGTGTGTGTGTGTGCGTGTGAGAATATATTTCTTCATGAATATATTTCCATTCATGCATACTGTATGAAACAATTATTCTCTCATCTTTCTCAATGACCTCATTTGCCAGGATGCTATTTTGGATTACACCGTTATTGCATGAATGAGTGTTAAAACGAACAATATAACACATTCTAACTTACTGTAGATTTAAAATGTGCTTATATTTGCAACTATGGAGTAAAAAAAGCCTGTAGGGTAAAGATCCGAACAACGTTGACGTTCCGCTGCTTTGTGATCAGTATACAGTATTGGGACTCGTATAAAAGTGTTCTCACGTAGAATGACTTTCTATAGTGTGTACTTTTTCCGCACACGTTTCACGAATATCGATCGGACGGACAGATCTTAGTAAGTCAGATTTGTCAGCCGTGGAGTATTGAGCACTCTGGAGTAGAGCAGGGAGGTGTTTTGTTCAAGTGTAAAATATTACCAAAGTTGTGTTACATAACATATTGCTGCCGATCACTTTTGCTACTCCACTACTGCCTCGGGTATCTTACGCTCGTACTATATATTTACCCCCCACCACCGATGCTTGTCCCTAGTCTATGGTAATATCTAATATCTCCAGAGCCTGAGCCTATAAAAAACTTGCACTGCTATCATTCGAGATAGCGATAATCCAGAGATGAAAATGTATCTACAGGAATACCGTATGTGTTGCTGTATGTGATATCATGGTAAAGCTCGTCCCTCTGCTCTGTCTACAGGGTTCGGCAGACTCGTACACCAGTCGACCGTCTGACTCGGATGTGTCTCTAGAGGAGGACAAAGAGGCACTGCGCAGAGAGGCTGAGAGGCAGGCCCAGCTCCAGCTCGAAAAGGCCAAGGTAAACTTTTATCTGCCAGCCTAAGCGCTTGTCTATACTGCATCTGTCTATGTACATTAGACCCTCTAGTATTTAGCAATTTTGCGATCGCAGGATCAAGGAAACTCTGGGCTATTCAAACGAGCTTGCAATCGTTTTACAATTTCGGGCCATGTGATGTCATCACGACGCGCGTTCAGCCAAAACCCTCTTCGATTCACATGCGTCGAACATGAGTACAGCTGAAAGTTTAACATTTACCAACAAACATCAATGCGAAAGACTGTGCAAAGCAATTTCGTGCAATTTGCTACATTTTGAAAGAAGCCACAGCAAAAATCGAGCATTTTTGGCCGAAACAATCACAGAATATTCTGCGACGTCCTGTATGGCCCGGTACATGTGTGTTGTGAATGAATTCTTTGAGTTGTAGGTCTGTGTGCTCAGGAGATGCCTTGAAGGACAGAAATGATCGAGTAAAATTTACCGTGTGATCCTTGATACACTCAAAGTGATCATAGGCTACGTTAACCTCTTAGTCCCAGCTTATTATTCCATTGTTTATATTAAAGGACATTATTGAGTAACTACTATTAATTAAAAACTAATAGGAACGGTATGTAGTTATGAGAGTGAGGTATGTGAGTCTCCACCTACTGAGTGTTTAAAGGGTTAATTGATCAGCAATAAATAGAAGTCACACTTCTATTTTAAGAATTCGGGATAAAAACATACGTTAAAAAAGAAATTTAGGGCCCCCAAGTGGAGCAGCAGAAACGTGGAGGTCACAACTTTGAATTCTGATGATGCCACATGGCCATCTGAGCCAATTTTCATCCAAGAGAGCAAAATTGGCTGTGCTCTAATGGAGTGTGCTCGCACTATCAGTTACAGCAACACTAGCTAATCTCAGGCGTCTGTGAGCTCGTGCATGCGGAAGTGGTCGGATAGCGCTCTCCTCAGAGATTGACGTTGCATGAGCAGCAGTTTGAAAAGATGCAGTTCGCCGGCTTCACGTGCCTCAGAGGAAGCATGCGATAGCCTTTGCCTCCTGCTTAATAGGTGTCGCGTGATAGGCTAGGGAGGCATGCTGGGCGGGGATTGGCCATGACTAAATTTGGGAGAAATCGGGGGGAAGGGGGGGGGGGGGGTGATTTGTGCGTTAGAGTTATGGCTCTTTAAATGCCAATGCAAGTTATACAAATATTTTCAGTTTTTATTACACTTTTAAATCCCTGAAACAAACAATGGCCGACAATCATTGAATGGCTACTTACAAGAAAATTGGGCCAATCAAAACAAGTTGAAAGACAGTGTCATGACTCACAGACGGAGGTCATGAAACAGGCAAAGACAGAGCCAAACCGAAATGGCAAAGTATTAAGCAAAGCTAAGTTCAAAGCCAGAGAGAGACAGGAATGTAAACAATGTCTCAGTAACGTCACTGACATGAATGCCGGAGCGAGAAATCTCAAAGCGACTCTGAACACTCCAGTGTATATAAGTGGTTGTACTGATTGGAACCTGATGTGTGTGATTAGAAGGTGATTGTGAATGGGGATAGGATGCCTGTAAATCTGGTGACTGATCATATGATTGGATGCAGAGTTCCCTGGCTGACACAGTTTCGACTGGAAATCATGAGTAGTGTAGTTCAAGTGGGTATTGAAACCAGCATTATGAATGTTTAAAGTCAGTCCTGAGAGGTCAGAGAGAAGTAGGAACAGTTGGTAATAGGCAGAGCAGTGATGTCCGAGTATACAGTGAAGTATACAGTGTGATGACCTGAAAGGTAGAGAGAGGTAGCATTGATGAGGGTCGACTGAACACCAGCTCCAGAACATTCCCTCTTGTTTTTTTTTTTAGAGGGCAGACCAAAAGAGTGCAAGGGAGAGAAGGCAAGAAGCCTAAAGCTTGACAGAAGGGAGGCTGAAGTCTACAAGTAGAGGGACAGAGGTGCCATCAGAAGGAAGGATAATAATAAGGAGGACGTTTGTGATCAGGAAATAATAAAGACGTAAGAAGGAAATGAGGCCAGGTGGGTGATAGATAATAATAATATGACAATTAGTGGGAGAAATAACAGTAACAGAATGGAATTCAAAGGATGAAGTGTTGAGATGAGACAGTGCAAGACATGCGAAGTGCTGTTTCTGAGATCAAATCAAACCTGTGAAGTGGAGCAGAGGACAGGTATAGCGGAGTTCTCTAAACTTATCCAAGTCTCAGTTATTGTCAGAAAATCGAGAGAGTGAAGGGAAGCTATAGCCGAGATGTAGTCAGGTTTCTGGGAGGCTTTGTGGAGGATACTTTCTGGGTCTATAAGACGTGAGGACAGATTGGAGTGCGGCACATGTTCGATGAAAAGCAAAAATAACCGGGGTTAAATAAATACGGCCAATACCGGGCTGAATGGAGAAGACTGAACGTGATACTAAGCCAGGCAGAAGTCTGGTCTGGAGTGAAGCAAAGGTAGCTTGAGGATGGCAGGGTAGAGACAACCAAGTATCAATTTACCAACAGACACTCTAAAGTCAACACCAAGCAGATGGTACACTGATAACCAGAAGCCTACCTTACCAGCAGAGAATAAGTCTAAGATAGAAAAACCTCAAATACATTCCACCATTTGGCAGACGCACCTAGTCCAGAGTGACTTACATTTATCTCATTTATACGACTGAGCAGTTGAGGGTTAAAGCGCCCAGCAGTGGCAGCTTGGCAGTGCTGGGATTTGATCTCATGACCTTCTGATCAGAAGTCCACCATCTTAACCGTTGAGCTTCCACTTCTCCAACGTTTATTTATATTCCAGATCTGGAGCTTGTGCAGGATTTGAACCCAGGAGCTCTCACACCCTAAGCGAGAATCATACCCCTAGACACATGTTCAACAGGCCAAAGCAATGCAGCAGAACTATGGTTTTAAGTGAAATTTCTTTTTTTTTTTTTTTTGTTGAGAATTTGGCCAGTGTTTAAGATTTTTACCTATAACAAATTTGTTTACTTTAGAGCTTTTATTAAAACTAAATGCTGTGATGTCGCATTTTTGCATAATACAGAGCCATTCCATTTTTCATAGATTAGTTTGACTAATGTTTACATATTTTAATATGCACTGTGCAGCAGATTTACCACAATAAAAAATATTGAATCAAGTATCAATTTTGGCTGGAGTGGGTATTAGGGCAAATTTAAGGCTGCAGGGTTTGAAGGCTTCTGCTGCCATTTCGCCAGTTGTTTCCACCACAGACTTTGTGTGTGGCTGCAGTGGTCTGTTTATCTTTCTACTGAAGTGAATAACTTTGGACCTACTATTAGGCACACACACACACACACACTTGCTAAAGGGTCCATCTCGTTTGTTACTGACTTGCTCTACATTTGAAATGGTGAAACATGAAGTTCCAGACTGAATGGTTTTAATTGCATACTGGGGAAAGTGGAGCGTTGTCCCACCTGCCTTTCCCAGGTGCCACTACTAAAATCGTCTTCTAGCCATTGCAGAACAGAACCATTTGTTTTCAGCTGACAGAGCAGGCTACACTTTCTAAAGGTGTCCACTGAAGGACAAAACTAGGAGGGAATGCTCTGATTTTAGAGTCCCAAGGTCCCTCAGCTACTGTACAAATACGCACTCTCGTGCCAGTGGAGTTCATTTGTTAGCACTGATTCCCTAATTCATGTTAGTGAAAGCAGCTCAGCCTCATTAGTGTGAGACCTTAAGTAAACATTATTAACATAATACGTTGGTTTGTTTGAGAGATTATTCATCCCTGTCCTGCATATTTTGCTGAAACAACTCATTTGCTAATTGCCAAGTTCCCTATTTAGCTTACAGTGGGTGTGTTAGAGCAGGAAAAAGCAAGAACTGTACTAACGTGGCGGAAAATGATCTGGGACGTGGCTATAAATATCTGAAATGTTTTATTATCCGTTGATATTTTGTGCTGTTTCTCTCATTCGTATACATACAGTATATAGGCAAATCTTTTGACCATTAACTATCATAAGCTGGTGACTGAATGCTAACCAGCAAACAGACAACTGATCACAAATACCCAACATTTGCGCATTTTATGTCAGCGAGGTTTTTTGCTGAATGAAGATGGATATGTATATGCTACATTAGCTTAAACAATACAGCTAGGAGCAATGTGGGTTCATTTTCTAAAATTAGTCTGCCCTCAAGTTGAAAATAATAACAACAACAAAATACAGACTAATTTTTAAACAGATGAGGCTATAGTCTATGGGCTAAGCTATCAAAAATAATTGGAATGCACAATTTCACTGAGTAACAGGAAGAGAAAACAGTACAGTCACAGAGGGGGGCATTAAGAACGAGGTCGCTGAGCTTGGAGGCCAACCTGTGTGGGACTACTGTATTGAAAGCTGAGCTATAGTCTATAAACAGCAGAGTCATGTAGATGTCGGTGTGGGTGAGGGTGGTGTGTAGGACGTAAGAGATGGCATCCTCAGTAGACCTACTGGGGCGATAGATAGACGAAATGGAGTGGGGTCAGTGGTGTCAGGGATGGAGGAGCAGATGGAGTTTTTGATAAGCCTCTCAAAAACCTTCATGACAAGTGATGTGAGGATTCCAGGACGATAGTCATTTAGGCAAGAGGGCTTATTGTTCTTAGGCACAGGAGTGACAACAGATTGAACAAACCAGCGCAGGATCTCAGTACATGGCCAGAAACGTCATCGGGGCCGGCTGCTTTCCTGAAGTACGCACGCTTCATAGCCTCAACTCTCACCGCAGCGGTGGATTTGCCTCAGAAGGCTCGGACAGTCGTCAGTCCCTGTCACGAAAACTAAAATGACAATGTGAATGACAAAACCAGATTTTTTCTATTTAAAAAAAAAAAATAATAATCTTGCATCCCCTTGCAGCCTCTGCCTCTAATATAGCCTTGCTATATAACAGTGATGTATAACTTCAAACTGAAGTGTTTCAAACAGAAACCGGCTTTCAGAAATGAATTGTTGCTCATTCTGTGCTAAATATGGACGTTCAAAATAAAGCACTGACGAATGCATAATCGGTCACGTTTGTAGACCTGATATTGAAATGAGATGACTCAAATGTGCTCAACACACAGGAAAAGAGAAGAATTAACCAGATTTCTAATTTCTGGGGGAAAGCTGCTGAGAATTCACTACACATTTCTTTTGTTAAATCTGAAAATGACCGTATCTTATACATATTAGCAATAATCTCGGCAATCAGATCCAGAAAAATGGCCTAAACGGTGTAGTGCACATGCACATGTACACTATGATGGGGTTTTCCCCACATTTTGTCCTAATATGTTTATATGCCAACTCCTACCCACGCGCTCTCTCTCCCCTATCACATAACAGATACCAATCGGCGAGGGCGAATGCTAACATGCTTCCTCTGAGACACATGAAGCTAGCCGTAGCACCTTTTTTGAACTGATGCTCATGCTACGTCACAGAGTAGCATAACACACACCATCTACCCTCTTCCACATACATAAACTCAGAGAAACTCATGATAGGTTGGGTCGCTATGACTGACAGGGAACACGGCCAATTACTCTCTCTTGAACTCCCAGCCACAGATGGGCGTGGCATCATGAGGATTTGGTACGTCATCTCTTTACAATTGGGCGAATGCTTTTCTCTTGCCCCAGTTATGAACCTGACGATTCTAATCTTGCACATTGTTTACTGAAAATGAACTTTCTGGCCGGTAGCACTGACTCGGTTAACACCCGTATTTTAGATGAGCAGTATATAGATTGGCCAGTCTGTTATTATAATAGGCTATATGAAAATAGACTATGAATGGACTCATGTGCGTCTGTGTGCTAATTAGAAAAGACCTTTAACGACAATGGCAACATGTTATACATGACTGTATGCGCTTTTGATAGATAGGCATACACATCATCCACAATTGTCATCCCTGTCATCTCTCTCTCTCTCGCTCACACACACAGAAGACACGTACACTTGTTGTTTCCAGAGATGTCTGGCTGGCTAGGTTTTAGACACAGCTTCAGGGCTACTTTAGGTTGTCTGGAACTTCTTTCATTTTTAGAAACAGGTTTCTGAAAGGCAAAATGAAGCAGGTGTTCAGAGCTGGGCTATTTCTTATACTCTGTGTGCCCCTCTCTCTCTCTCACACACACACACTTCCTCTCAGTCATGTTTTTTCCCCTCTTCCCCCCCCCCGCCCCCATTAATCTCTCCTTTTTCCTTTTTTTCTTTCTCTCTTTAGCCATGTTTTTCCTCCACCGTGTTAAATATAGCACTGGCCATCAATCTCTTATTAAAAATGCATCAGATGCATGAATATTCATAGCAAGGCCAGATGTACAATAGCACATAGGCATGGGGACAGGAATAAGAAATTATTCATTACCCTTGGACAGGAAAACAGCCACATGCTTCCACATGCACACAGTCATACAAACAGCACCGTCATAAACCGAGCTTTTAAAAACGACACGTCGTCTTGAGACTTTAATTACTCAGGTAATTATCCGTAATTTGAATCTCCCTTTTCATTTTTAACCCAGACACAATCTTATAATATTATGGTCCCAAAATGCAACAGGACTTTAGTCATTCGTGGGAATTGAATTGTTCAGACTGCTGATTGGCAACAGGCTTATTTTAATGTGTAGTGTAGAATAAGAATGTTATGGATGCTACACGGCCATCATAGTGATATACAGTTATATATCGAAGATTATAATAATTATAGGAGATCTTTATCTACCATTAGCCTAATTTAAACCAATGTGACCCTGACCAGGACGTTACTGAGGATGAATGGCATTAATGATTGTTCTCTTTGTTTGTCCCACAATCTTCGTATCTAATCGTTTGCTCACATGAACATAAAAACTCCAGCTTGTGGGACTTTTTTTTTTTTTATCGCTTTCCGTGTGATCCCAGTTCCGATACCCAACCGGACTATCTCAGATAATCCTATTCTCCCCACCACCACCCCGTCCCCTGCCGAGATTTGTATTCTTGTATGGACCATGATATGGAAACATGAAAACATGCAATTCCCCAATGTACTGTATAACCCCCCCCCCCACCACCAATGCCACCACTTTAGATATTCCTATCCTTGTCTGGACCCAGATATAAAAACAAAGTCACCATAACAACTACCACCCCTTCACCACACGCACACCGAAATGTGCGCTCTCTCTGCATGGTCAGTACTGCATATATTATAGAAGCCTGTGTTGCATAACAGATGGTCTGTGAGAAAGAGAAGGCATGTAAATAGTGAAAAGTAAACAGAAATGTGAGTGGAGAAGTATTTTAAAACGTAATAAAAAGGCATTTTATATTTGATATGATTACTGAAATGAATTAGTTTAAGTGTGTTTTCTTTCGGTTTGAAGATTACGTTTGCATTAGGGTAAAGGATTAGGGTTTTTGTAAAGAAGGGGGATGGCAAGGTCAAAAAGGACGGACGGACAGAAAGAGAAGAGCTGACAGCAGTAGTCTTACCCGGTCATCCAGAGCAGAAAGGTAGTATAATGTGTGTGTGCACAGTGTATAGTAGAGAACACCATTCCTCTCTGTGGCACACACATAATTCAGTCTACACATGTACGTGTGTGGGCCATCTTTGGGATGCTAATGACATTGGTTTTCTCTTTTTCAGCTCACTCTCGTTCAGACCCACGCACTCACAGCTACACATCTGTCACTGTTCAACTGTATATGAATGGATGATGTATTCAAGCTCATTATCTTCTCCCTCCACTGCATGTCTGTCCATCAAAATCTCTTGATTTATGTATTCCACTAGACTCTAGAGACAACCTTCCTGTCATCCTCTCTTTTGTGTTCACTCTGAATTAAGGTCATTCAAGGGACATAGATTCTCACTCTATCATCGAACTACTGTGTTGTATAGCATTCGGTCAAATTTTATAGTGCATGTTCGTCAGGTATGAAAGGCTGCCCTTTGGTGCTTTTTTTCAGATTACGTCTTCACTTTACAAACCCAGTTGTACGCTACATTTTCAGTTGAAAACGAGGCAGTGTCATAACTGCATTCCAACCATACAGCTCATTGTAGTTGCCTTTGTGTGTGTGTGTGTGTCTCATTTAATCTAATCTATGTGAAATGGATTGTAAATTGATATTCCCAAAGTCTCTCCACGCATTTTCTCCGTTGTCCTTCTTGTCAGCCCGAGTTATTTTTAAAATCGCTTGTTTTGAAATCCTCCATTCTCAGAAATTGTTCTCTGCTACAGCAGTGAGGGGGGATTCTGCCGTTCTGGCTTTCATATCTTCCACAAACACTGCCGCATTGAGAATGCACCCCTCTATTGATTGATTGGTGCACCGGTTACGCCAACACACCCCGTGAGAATTCTCGAGTTGAGATGCGGCTTATGACAGGAAATTGGAAACGCCAGGAAGTGAAAAATTAAGCAATAAATCTGAACCTACTTAAGCCTTTCTCTCACCATGATGCCGACATACTGTGCCTATAAACTACAGATACACTACTCTGCATTTTGTCATGTAGAATAGTGTGTATTTTCCTGTTGGCAGCGCTACTGTGTGCAGTTTTATGGGACCAAGTAATAATACGTCGTTAAGATTTCAACGTTACTATATGTACATATATTTCTTATATAAGTATTAATACCGTTGCAGGTAAGCAATGGTTATTTGTGGCAGATTAACACAGCACACATAGAGGCTCAGTTGATTATGTTCGTCATGTCATGGCAAACTCACGACTCCGTTTCCCAGACTGCACCGCAAACTACAAACATGGCCAACGACTACAACTCCCGAAACACGTCACCTTCTCCTGAGGACTAATCAGAGACACCTGTTCACTCACAATCGCACCACACATAAAAGAGACTCGCGTACACAACGTCTTTGCGAAGTATTACACGCGGTTACATTTTACCGCTGCCGTTACCGAACCTTGATACCGTATTTGTTTATTCCGGTTTTGACTTTGTTCTTGTTTTCTGATCACCTGACCTCTGCCTGTCCATGTTTATCGATTTCTGCCTGATCCCTTGGACTCGTTATTTTATTAAACCTGCCATACCTGCACTTGCATCCGTCCTATCCTTCATTAACGTGGCTATATTTGTGTCGGATATTGTAAAACCAAATGTAAAACCAAAACGTCCCTTAGGACTTTTTTTTAATTTTTTTAAAATCTCATTTTATGTTTCAAAGCTTTTAGCCTGATAGCTACACTCTCGGTATAGGAATATCAAGGTGACGAGCAATGGAATACTAGTGGTCTACTGCAGGAGGAGGAAATAAAAAGGGGTAGATCTGGTTTTATAAGAGGTCATATTCTCTATTACAAGCATGCTGTTTTGGTCATTTTCAATGGAACGGTCATAAAGGTATTTAATGACGATAGTATTAATATGGCAAGATTAATACTAATAAAAACAACAAATTTGTGCCGTCACCACTCCCACTTCCTACTGAATGGCATCCAGCCAAACTGCATGACAATATACAGTATATGCCATTTAAATTGTACAGACCGCACAGTGATGACGTTTAGTACTGTATATTTCCTCATCGCTGCTGGCTACACCACTGAAGTGTAGTGATCTTCTGAGGGTGTCAATAGCCTTCAGCTTTTGAAATCCTTACCAATTACCCTATCTTGACAGGCTCCCTGGCTTTTAACTTTGTGTTGTGTTAGTTAGTGCTCGTGAGCACCGATAACATAAATGTTAGCATTCACTCATGACTCATGAGTGAGTCAGACTCCCCCAGTTCCTCTGACTGAGTTCTATTTTTAGAGCAGGCACAATGGCGTCTAGCCACACACTGACTAAAAAAAGCTCATTCCTACACAGAGATGACACTGTTGCTCTACTTGAGGTAGTTTTGCGATGAAGTTCATTCAGATCGGTCGTAGCATATGACACATAGTAGACAGTTGTATCCACGTGTAATTTTAGCCTTTAATTCCCGCCAGCGTGTTGTTTTAGTCATTTCCTGTGAAACTGTCCTGAAGGTAGTTCATGGCAATGATGTTAATATTGTGAGACTGGACAAGTCTTGGTTGTTATGGTTGTATATTTTGACAGGTCTGGCTACTGGGACGTAAAATGAGACTGTGAATAACTTGATACTGAAATCCCACTTGTATCAGCATATGACAAGCTTCCTAGCAGGTAAATAAGTGCAGTAAAAAAGTGCAGTAAACATTGTGCAGTAGCCTCATGGAGAAAGTAAACAATCATATAGTACACTAATCAGGACATGTAAGCAGTTTACCAATTTTGTTAGACCGATATGTTCTCTTTGGACTTCAATGGACTCTCTTTGGACTTCTGGGCCAAACATCCAGCGGTCCATTTTCTGTACCACTTATCCTACACAAGGTCATGAAGAGCCCGGAGGCTATTCCAGGGAAATCGGGGCACTAGGCGGGGGGGGGGGGGGGGGGGGGGGGGGTGGGGGGGGGGGGGGGGGACCTTGGACGGGTTCACATATACATTCACACACTATGGACAATTTAGAGATGTCAATCAGCCTACAATGCATGTCTCTGGACTGGGGGAGGAAACCCCGAACTATGGGGAGAACATGCAAACTCCGCATACATAGGGCAGGGACAGGATTCGAACCCCCGACCCTGGAGGTCAGGGGTATTCAATCTTATCTGTGAAAGGTTGTTGTGGCAGGTTTATAACCAAGCAGGAAGTACACCAGATTCCAAATCACTATTATGTGTAGTTAGGCTGGAATGAGAACCTGCAGCCACCCCGGCTCTTTGTGGATATGATGATCCCTGCCATAGTAATAGTGATATATTAATAGTAATAGTGTAACCTGGTTAACATGGTATGCTCAAATAGTGGGGTTTGGATAGCAAAAAGACTAATGGATATTTCTAATTTATGCAACGAGAGGATTCAAGTCGGACTTAACTTGATGAAGTTGGTTCTCATCACTCTTCGTTCTCTCCATTCTTTTTATTTCCATTTATCCTGAGCAGACAAAACCAGTAGCGTTTGCCGTTCGTACAAATGTTAGCTACAGTGCTTCCCTCGACGATGACGTCCCCGTGCCTGGCATGGCCATTTCATTTGAAGCTAAAGATTTCCTACATGTAAAAGAGGTTAGTAATAAATAAGCGCACGCACACAAACACCTCTAGTAATTCACTGTGTGACTGAAACAGAGCTAATTGTTTTGCAAGTGTATGTTTATTGAACTGATGGATGAACGGATGATATAATGCTGATGCTGATTTATTGTCTCTATATGTGCTTTTGGCAGAAGTTCAATAATGACTGGTGGATTGGCCGCTTGGTGAAGGAAGGATGTGAGATCGGTTTCATCCCCAGTCCAGTGAAGTTAGAAAACCTTCGCATCCGCCAGGAGCAACGAGCCAAACAGAGCAAATTCTCCAGGCATATGCTCGCTTTCTCTCTCTCACACACACACACACACAGGCATAGATGACAGCATACTAAATTAAACTTGCTATTTGTTTATGTAGACTTATTGCTGCAGAAATGTCAGCTGCTTTGTCACAAACAATCTTTTTTTCTGTCTCTCTTTCTGTAGCAAATTGGGGGCTAACTCCTTGTCCAGTTTAGGGGACATTGTCCCAAGCTCTCGAAAGTCTACTCCTCCCTCCTCAGGTTAGTTGCTTATTTAGTTCTCTCACACGTTCAATTTATTTTCGAATTCAGAAAGAAAACATTGATCATCATGGTGTAATATAAAAAGCTTGATTATGGCTCTAAAGTTACATGGTCTTTATAGCGTATATGATTTCCAGCTAAACGATGGTAAAAATTCTTACACGTAACCAGGTACTACGAATGTTGCTGTGTAAAATCTGTTAGGGCCGTAAGTGACTTCTGAGCTGTAGTCATTTACTGCTTTTATCACAGGAGAAACATCACAGCTCTGTTTAGGACACTGTTCATTTATAAACACCCGACTCAACACTGTACTTCCATATTCGGATCAAATCTATTCACGCATACCAACTATACACCTGTACCAACTGTCCAGCAGAGTTTACCTCAAATCTCAAACTCACAATTATTACCACAGAATGCTACTATAGAGGACTTATTTCTCTGACAATTTTAGGTTCCTATCTGGTCCCCCACAAGAGATATTCAACACAAAAGTGAGGGAATTTTAAAAAATATATAATAAAAATAGCCCTAGCCCTAACCCTGAAATGTTCTGCAAGCACACTATATTTACATAGACTGAGACTTGAACCCTTCCCAATATAAACTGACCCCAAACGTGGAACCATGAGCAATCTTGAGCATTACATTTGTGTTCTAAGTCTAAGGAACACGAATGTGCAAAAGGTTTATATATGTACATGTACCTTGTAATGTGCGCTAGAGATCGTTTTTTGTTCCAAAGGAGCTAGCCAAGATAGCGAGGTTTCCCTAAACAGCTGTACAACCACAATATGTTGTGTGCCATGACACAAAAAAAGCCGTCGTAGTTAAATAAATAAATAAATAAATAAATAAATAATAAAATGCTTTCACCTTGGCATATTGAATTCCACCATAGCCAGTGCAGTGTGAAAGAGCACCTTCAGAGCCACAGGTTGCACATCACCGTGCATATGTTAACTACTGAGCAAATTCCTAACCCTTCTTCAGTTGTCCCTTTGGGGCAGTCCTTAAGGGTTCTGCTCTAAAGTATTTACCTACAAGAAATCTGGACACAAACCCTTAATTGTCCAATGAACCCTTGGAGAACCCTCTTTTCTGAAAGAGTACACATACGTACACACAATAATACTTCATGGACACTTAATTCAATAGAATTTTCATACAAATAGTGTGATGGATTTGGCGTATCATCCAGCGTGTATTCACCACTCAGGAGAGGCTCACGGCCTTGTATAGGGGACTGAAGTTGAACAAATGAGTATAAAATAAATGGCATGTTGGATTATAGATTATGAATTTTAGGAATAACATTGGACTATGGATCTTTTTTATTTGCATGCATAAATATCAAGAAAAATGATCTATTTGAACAGTTGAATTTGTTCGGACAGCCTTAACGTCTATGTTGATATTGTATGTGAGGAAGATAATGCATTTTATACGATGTTATGGCGTTATAAAAGAGTGTTAATAACGTTTTATTTTGGGAAAGTGTGAGTTTGATCACACATTGATCAGTACTGCTGCTTTGTTTTTTGCACTCCATTGCTAACGGTCCTAGCGTTTCAATAAGTTTTAGTGTTTTCAGTGTGAAATGAACATACATGCAGGCATTATTTTTTAAAGATCCGTATAGTCGAATTCCTTGCATTTAGTTTGCCAAGTCCCATATGTAACTGTATGTATATGTCTATATGTGTGTGTAGCCATTGACATAGATGCTGTGGGTTTAGAGTCGGAGGAGCCTGAACCTCCTCCTCCTCCCCAGCAGCGTTCTCCTAAAGCCAGCCCAAACCAAGTCATATCCACTTTAACCCGTGAGAAACGAATGCCCTTCTTTAAGAAGGTAACCCGAGAGGCGGGTCTTCCCGCTTTTCACACTCCTCCGTACGGTTGTATGTCTCTCCAACACCACGCAGTGTGCGCCCACCTGTCTGTCCTTAAAACATGTCTGTCTGTATAACCGCACGAGAGCAATAAGCATGCTCGCCTAGCTAACCGATTTACTTTTCCCCCCTCTGTCTGCTCTCTCAATTCCTGTCCTCAAATTCCCACTCTTCTATCCTCTTCTGCTTTCCTTTTGTCCTCTTTCACTTAATGCTTTCACTTCCTTTCTGTCCTTCTCCCTCGCTCCTTCTCTCAGCTAAGCAGAAGCTGAAGTCGGTAAGTTTAGGCTGCTATAAGGACATGTAGGAGTCTCCCGAAGCCTGTAAGGCCCACTGGAGTCTCTGCATTGCTGTGTTTTTTTCCCCTCCCCACTAATCCATCTCTGTAATGGAATCTAACTTTAACATACAGTAGATGTTTGTGTGTGTGAGATTGTGATACAACGAATGGGACCTCGGTTTTATTGTGGCATTTCATTTTCCCAACCTAGTTCACATGTAATGCAAAAATAGAACGTTTCAAAGTTTGTTTAGTCTATCCTGATGTAAATATATATATATATAAATATATATATATATATATATATATAAAAACAACATAATGAACATTAGATATACTGAGAAAATTCGCTTGGGACCAGAGTTCGGGTTTGATTTGTTTTTATTGCTTCGCATTACTAGACATCTCGAGTTCCCATTCACATTTGTGTTACAAAATAGTGTTCTATTCTTGCTTGCTTGACTAACACGTGTCTGTTGTCTAATCGTCTAATGCACCGATTGTGTCATCGATACCGAACGTGTACTGTATGCCTTTGACCAAATGTGATCTGCGTGTTGTTCATCTTTACCGTTGAATAGATCTGAATCGATAACGCACGATCACGCTCAACAAGAAGACCGAGTTCTTGCGTTAGACCGAGATCTATGATATTCGTAGCATTTGTGCCGTACATATTGGGCCTTGTTTATCAATCTTTTCATAAAAATCGTGTAAATGTTTTGGTAGGCCAAACTGAACGGAAAAAACCGCCGTCGGTTTTACAAAACGTTCAGTAACGCTGAATTTCTTCGTAGTCAGGTGCACGTGCCGATAAATGTCGATCGCCTATAAGCCACCGAGCGCGTTCACAGCACAGCTGTTTTGCATTGTAGTGATGGCCATGAACGTCCATGAAAAGTCACAGAGAGCTGAAAACAGGAAAACGACGACTGTTAAAGAGTGCCTCTTAATGGCCGAGTGCGCAAAGTCTTCCAGTAATGCAGCTCAGCCATCGCAGCGGTTCGTCTAGCGTAGACCCATATTAACTCCGTATTTACAGGGTGCTATTTCTTATTTGAGAGGCTATAGTTTTATTCGTCTTATGTGATGGATTTGTTCTGGAAGTCATTAATAAACTTTTCAGCAAGTTTGTAATAAATAAGCGCTTCAAACTTGATAACGCAATGTATATTCCTAGGCCAATCATATTATTTCAAGTCTATCAGTTGAAGTTCACACTAATGAGCCTCATTATACATAAACTTCCAGAAAATGAAGTTGCTCTGATAGGATAAAGCACATTTTCCCAAATGAACCACGTCTTCGTTGAATACCACAGTTCTCACGTACAGATTGTTTACAAATAAATGAATATTTGATAAATGAGGCCCAGATTTCTTTATTCTATCATATTCTGTCCTAGATGACTATCGTTCACCAGTGAAGTGGGAACTTTATAGATACAGACATCAGTCTCAACCTACTTCCGCTGTTCCACTTTCGGCTGAGAAGCTTAATTAAGAGGATTAATTTACAGCTGTAAATGAAGACAAAATTTGATCTTACATTACAGAATGTTAATTAGATGGTACAGTTTCAGCACACGGTGATGAGGTGGACTCACTGCTTCATTAAATACTGAACATCGAGAGCAAAAAATCTCTCAACAACTGGTCTACTTTGACATGGTTGGATTTTCTCTACTTTCTGTACAGTAATGCCTTGTGTGAGATTTTTTTTTTTTTTTTTTTTTTACACAAAATTCATGCACATTGCAGACTGTAACCAGAAAATCGTTTTCTGGCTACTAGGAAAGAAATGTATATTTAGATTTTTATAACATTTCTTAGCATTTTTATGTCATTTGGTGTGGCTATACAAAAGTGGTTCTCAATCCATATTCCAGAGACCTCAATGCTCTACACATGTTTTCTGTAATACAACACACCTGACTGAACATGGGGAGCTTAGCACGCTTGTCTCGCACCTCCGGGGTTGGGGGTTCGATTCCCCCCTGACGCCCTGTATGCGCAGAGCTTGCATGTTCTAACCATTTGCTCTGGGTAGCTCAATTTCCTCCCCCGGTCCAAAGATTGGCATTTCCAAGTTGTCCATAGTGTGTGCGATGGGGTGCATCCCGCCTCATGCCCCAAGTTCCCTGGGATTGGTTCCAGGCTCTCCAGGACTCCGTGTAGGGCAAGCGGTACAGAAAATGGATGGGTGGATGATTGAACAGCTAATTATCAAGCACCACATGAGCTGGATCAGGTGTGTTAATGTAGGAAAACCACTCAAATGTGCAGGTCATGGGGTCCAGTGAATTGGGATTGGTAAACCCTGGTATATGGTGTGTTTTAATAGTTATACTGAATGTGATGTAAGTTTATGTCAACGTGTCATGTATTGGAGTGGATGGGTATGAAGGGTTGAGTGTGGGAGAGGGAGAATGACATGTGTTTTCGTGCGCTCTGCAGACTGAGCACATCCCCCCATATGACGTGGTGCCCTCCATGAGGCCTGTGGTCCTGGTGGGACCCTCACTCAAGGGTTATGAGGTCAGACTCTTCAATAAGGACTATCTTTCCAGAATGAGTTGTGTTGCAGTAGGATTTCCAGTTATTCTATTAAATTGTGGACATTTTCCCTAACCACATGTTGGCTTCAATGCTGTTCTTGATGCTCAGCTTGAATGAACTCCTTATAGGTCTTTCATCTATCTATCATACGTTAAAAGAGATAAAGATATTACACATACTGTATATATGAAGCTGTTATGTATATTCATCTTCAGTAATACTGCTAGTAGCATTATTTGTAAATTTACTACACATCAACTGTATCTCTTACTTACACACATTTATTTATTTTATTTTTACAGGTGACAGACATGATGCAGAAAGCATTATTTGACTTTCTGAAGCACAGATTTGAGGGAAGGTAAGGGCTTGCCAAAAGTCCTTCTCTGTCTCTTTCTCTAAAAGCTCCTGTCCTGACTGGTCCTTCTTTGGGGTAGTTTATGTATTAGCGTGTGTATCTGTGTAGAGCTACTTTAAATAGTCTTGTCTCATTGCCTTAATTGGCCATGCTGGACCATAAGCACAAGGCTGGCTTGCATGCCTGCGCCTTCTCCTGGCCTGAGTGTTTTCCCTGAACGGGAACCATGCCTCTTCCCAGCGCAGCACAGAAAACACAGCTGTGTGTGTGTGTGTGTGCTGAAATGAAAGCAAATTATGAACAATCCAGTAATGGTAATTTTACCTAATAAAATTAGTTGGTGTAAATGGATCTCTTTTTTTTTTTTTTTCTCTCTCTAAATCGTTTTCTGAAAAGCACAAAAAAAAAAAAAGAAAGTTATTAGAGTTCTAGCTAGTACTTTTTATGTTCTGTTATGCAGTGTCACTTTCTTTCCTCTTGTAGAATTATTTTTGGGAAGTCAATTTCTTAAATGGCTTGTGCACACGCTCTCTTTCTCACTCTGGTTCCTAGGATATCAATCACTCGGGTAACAGCAGACATTTCTCTAGCCAAGCGATCTGTCTTGAATAACCCCAGTAAACACGCCATCATCGAACGCTCCAACACGCGCTCCAATCTTGGTAAGTGCATGTGTGTGGTGAGTGTGTGTGTAGCTTACGTACTGTACTTGTGTATTTGATCCTTCAGACTTACATTTGTCTTTGTTCATTCCCATTGTGCATGACTGCAACGCTTATGAGTGTCCATAAAGCATGTGTTGATGCACCTTGAATGCCATAGTAAATGAGCAATGGCCCTTCTTAAGGATGTTGCAGCCATCTTTCCCCCCCCCCCCACAAGGTTAAGAAAGTGACATCTAAACAACCTAAAAACAAGACTTGAAAGTAGGACACGCAGGCTTTTGTCCCCACAGGCCTTGAGTTTTAACACACAAGTGTCAAACACGAGGCCTGTGGGACAAACATGGCCTGACGCCATGTTTCATTTGGCTCATGAGAACTCGCAAAAAAACAATACTGAAATGGCCCGTAATAAATACTACTCAATAAATTCACACTAACTAGAATTCACAGCAGGACTGTAGTGTAGTGACTGCCCGTCTTCTGCACGGGCCACTTGAGTCTCACAGGGCTGAAACGCTGATTTAAATCGATCTGCTGCGTTTGGCACAAGTTAGTTCTGGGTCTAAAAATAAATAAATAAAAAGATCAGAACGGCATCAGATGTTGGCCTTTAGCGTAATTCATTGGTTCACGTGTATGTTCTTGGCATACAACATGCGAGTTCTCTTTCCTACTGTTATATCATTTGGATATTCGGAAAACATATAGTCTAGATAAAGGATTGCATGACTTATTTTTTTACTAGACCCAATTTAAAAATAAATAAATAAATGAATGAATGAATCACGGACTAGTCGGCTCTTCCGTAGTTAAAGCAAAAACTGATGAGAGCAGTACGCGTACAAAAGATCTCAAAATAAAAATATACTTCCCAAGCAGAGTCTTACACAATGTGCAGAATAGAATTCATCTAGTCTGAAATAGTACAATTCCACCACCCGCCTCACTGTTTTGTTTTTCCACCACGTTGACAAGTCTACATCCCCACAGCAGCAGAAAGTAAACATATCACCTATTTATGTAAGGAATAATTGACGACGGGCCGTCGCATTATTAGAAAATGATGCACACCTGAGGTTTAACCACCTCGGGTGTGCGTTATTTCATCGATCATTTAACGGCCCGTCGTCAATTATTCCGCCACAGGTAGCACACCACAAGACGTGGTTCAGATGTTTTATTCCAAGATATTTGTCAGGTTTTTGTCCTTAAAATGCTCGTGTGTGGAACTCATTTATTACGCATCCCATTTAAGCCTCCATCCAAAACACCATTTAAGACCTAGTAACGGAGGCTTGAGCCATTGATATGCAGTTTTTGGGGAGAGAGAGAGAGAGAGAGAGAGAGAGAGAGAGAGAGAGAGAGAGAGATCGAGAGAGAAAAAGAGAGAGAGAAAGAGATCGAGAGAGAGAAAGAGATCGAGAGAGAGAAAGAAAGAAAGAGAGAGAGAGAGAGAAAGAGATCGAGAGAGAAAAAGAGAGAGAGAAAGAGATCGAGAGAGAGAAAGAAAGAAAGGGAGAGAGAGAGAGAGAGATCGAGAGAAAGAGGGAGAGAGAGGGAAAGAGAGATCGAGAGAAAGAGGGAGAGAGAGGGAGAGAGAGATCGAGAGAAAGAGGGGGAGAGAGAGAGAGAAAGAGGGAGAGAGAGAGAGAGAAAGAGGGAGAGAGAGAGAGAGAAAGAGGGAGAGAGAGAGAAAGAGAGAAAGAAAGAAAGAAAGAGAGTGAGATCGAGAGAGAAAAAGAGAGAAAGAGATCGAAAGAGAGAAAGAAAGAAAGAGGGAGAGAGATCGAGAGAGAAAAAGAAAAAGAGGGAGAGAGAGAGATCGAGAGAAAGAGGGAGAGAGAGAGAAAGAGGGAGAGAGAGTGAGAGATCGAGAGAGAAAGAGAGATTGAGAGAGAGAAAGAGTGTGAGAGAGAAAGAGAGAAAGAAAAAAAGAGAGTGAGAGATCGAGAGAGAAAGAGTGAGATCAAAAGAGAGAGAAAGAGGTCGAGAGAGAACGAGAGAGAGAGAGGGAGAGATCGAGAGAGAAAGAGAGATTGAGAGAGAAAGAGGGAGAGATCGAGAGAGAAAGAGTGAGAGATCAAAAGAGAGAGAAAGAGGTCGAGAGAGAGAAAGATCGAGAGAGATTCAAGCTGATACTATAAAAATAGAATAAATAAATAAGTAAACATCAACAGGCCTACTTGTTCACAGGGTTTTTCTTTTTCATTCGCCTCGTGTCCACATTACCACCTCGGGTGCGCATTATTTGTCTAATCGTTAAACGGCCGGTCTTCAGTTATTCCGTACTTATTTCTGGAAAATCGTAGTTTTCTGTCATTTTGCTGGTTGTTAAATGTGTGTGCCGTGGTGGACAGTAGCCGAACTTTTCCGTTATTTCAGTTAACTCCCTGAAGTGATACGGAACTGTAATGCGGTCAAGACCTGACTGGAACTACTTTAGCTGTGCGTTTACTAAAAAAGTTACTGCAACACCTCAGAAACTTCTGTCAGCCAATCAGAATCAAGAATTCAACAGAGCTGTGGTATAATAGAATATATTAGTCTAATCTACCAGCCTATGTAACCATTAATAAACAGTAATAAACAGCTTGAGTAAGGCTTCTTTGAAGATAGAATATTGAGCCCAAGACCCATGGGGAAGGTGCAGGAACTGAAGTGTATGAACAGGAGACAGGGAAAGCAGGAAGCTGGTATGACTGTTAGTTTGGCTTGATTAGTGAGCCATGATTAAGATCAAAGACATTCCTTGTAGCATGACCTCCTGATTGCACTCCTGGCAATCTTTTGTACAATCACCATTGAGCACACACATTAAAAGCACACAAAAGCACAAACACACTCTCTCTCTCACAAAACGTCAGCTTCCCCAGATCTAGTTATATTCAGTAATTGATTGAATAACAGACATACACATATGGATAGACATTGCCACAAAGCGGCATTACTTAAAAGGTGAATACTTCGAGTTTTTATTACTTCTAGCCCGAATGACTACATCGGGGGTCCTCGAACTATGAAGTCAGGGACCCTTTATCTGTAAAATAAACTCCGCTGACTCCTCAGTACAGATTTATTTCATGAAACAGGCCAGTAACAATAAGAACTCACTAATGAATATAATAAATTTGATCACGGTGAGTTTTTTTTTCCACAACAACGGTTTGCGTAACATCAAAGCGGAGGAACAAGACTTCATTCTTTCAATGAAGCAGCCGTGTGTCGTAATTAATGCCGAAATCCACACTGAAATACATTACCCATCAGCCCCAGCACGTCACATGTCCCACTGATCACTCACACCTGTTCTGTAGTACCCCTAATAAGCACCTCTATATACACGGCTAGTTCTAGTTTTTCAGCACCGAACTGTTAAGCTTTTGTTGTTGTGTTCACGTGTCATCACGTGTCCTACGGCCGCTCTCATAGTCCGCACGTTTTTGCCTCGAGTCCACTGTTACGTTTATGGTTCTTGTTTTCACAGTTTTGGTTGTTTGTCTTGCACTTCGGTCAATAAAAATCTGCGCATGCATCCACAATAAAAACGCTAAAAATATAACAACGCTTCTGCTGCCTTAATGAGCCGATTATTTAAATCGTGTCTTATTATAAGCGCCTTTTTTTTTTTTGCTAATTATTAATCTTAAATTAAGGGATAAATTCCTAAAGCCAGTGCAATCAAGTACCCAAAATGCTAACTTTAAGTAAGTCTATCTTAAATAACTGCCTTTCAATTGCTTGTAATAAGCACAACTTGCTTAGAATGTGGTATTTTTGTCTAGTTTTAAGGCCCATTAGTCTTTCAGTGCTTGGCCTTTTATGCTAGTTTTAAGAATTCTAGCCAAGCACAATTTGCTCACCTCATTGGCAGATTTCTTTTGCCTGATACGAGACAATTGGATTCGATTTAAGAACATTTGGCTTCTTTCTAGTAGGGCTGTTCTGCCAGTGAGTGAACACGTTACTGACATGAGCATGTAGTATAGTGACCACTGCTGTACGTTCCTCTCTGTTAGCTGAGGTACAGAGTGAGATTGAGAGGATCTTTGAGCTGGCACGCACATTGCAGTTGGTGGTTCTGGATGCTGACACGATAAACCATCCATCTCAGCTGGGCAAGACTTCGCTCGCGCCAATCATCGTCTACGTCAAGATCGCCTCTCCAAAGGTACACGCATATAGCCGGCGCTCGTTCGGTTACTCTTTCTTTAAGTCTTCTCTCTCAGTACATCACTCCTTCGATGGCAAAGCATGACTAGGTATGGCTAATTCGTAAAATAAGCTCAGTCTCATAATGGATAGCTCAGTAAGACATAAAATTACAGTCATAAATGCAGGATGGAAGTAAAGGATAAATGGTAATATTTGTGAAAGGAGTAAAATGAGCAATATTACATTCATTTACTATATCTTCCATATATCTTATGGAAGAAGTCGAGACATCGGAAACAGACGGCGTTGAGATGACGTTTGGTATTGTGTGATTTCTATACAGATATCGTGTTTGTGTTGTGTTCAGGTGTTACAGAGATTAATAAAATCTAGAGGAAAGTCTCAGGCGAAACACCTCAACGTGCAGATGGTGGCAGCAGACAAACTGGCTCAGTGCCCTCCGGTGAGTACGGACACGTCGACGTACACGTGCACCGGATTTCGGTTTTTATAATCGGGATAGATTTGAGACAAAACTAAAACTGTTTACGGGGGGGGGGACTTTCGTTTGAACTTTAGCAGTACTTGGAACAGTCGCATGTAACAAAATTTTCAGTGAGCAGTCAGACCAGCCTTCTCAGGGTTTTTTTTTTTTTTTTAATTAATTGTGGCATTTGCTTGATCCCCAAAGACAAGCAATTTTGGTCAAATTACTTCTTGTTAATCTAATCATTATGAAAAAAAAATGAATGGTTTCAGCTAAAATCGGGTATTACTGCCAATGCTTTAACACCTCAACTTTAAAAGATCATAAATATAATTTCACCAAAAATAATGCAGAAATGTTTTTATTTACTTTGCCCAAGTCTGTTAGATGTGCTAAAGATGTTTAAAACATTGCTAGCTAAGTGTGGTTTTCTGACACAATTGAGCTTGTAATCAGATAACGTCCACAGTAAAGTCAGGACGGATTCGGGGTAAACAGACTTCATAAACTGCTACGACTTTACTTCTGGTTGAGATGCATGCAAAAATGAAAGCATGCAATTCTCAAAACTATATATAGTAGAAAAAGTTGATGTGAAGGGTTTTCCCAGGCCAAAATATGCTATTTTTATCTATAGCACGCACCCCAAGAGTGCGTGAGGGATTAGTCTGAATGTTCCCGTCTCAGTTTAAGCCCTATGTATGCTACAGCCTTGGAGAATTTTGAATTCCCTTTTTGATTTCAAATTTATACTAAATGGATCTGTAAAAATTCCTAAATGGGTCACCTTATTTCTGACACAGTTTCATCCCAGAAAACAGACAATGCACTTCTCTAAAAATTACTTGAAAGGTTTATATGCTGTTCTAATAATAGACATCTCTTTTTGAAGCAGAAGTAATAGCTTAAATAAGAAATATTCATTATTTACTCGTTACCGTTTATGTCTTCTTTTCTCCGTTTGCGTCTTTTTGCTTCTCTCCCTCTTCAATGCTCCCCTCCTCCCTGCTTTTATCCCGTTAATCATTTTTCACATCTATGCCCTACCTTCCATGTCTCTTTTCAGGACCTGTTCGACATCATCCTGGACGAGAATCAGTTAGAGGACGCCTGCGAGCACATGGCCGACTATCTGGAAGCTTACTGGAAATGCACGCACCCGGCCAGCTGCAGTCCAGCCAATCCTCTCTTAGAAAAACTCACTGCTGCCCAGTCAGCCACTCCTGATCCACTGTCTAGTCTGCATCTGCAGGTGCTCACCAAACTTCGTCCTGTTCCTGCAGCAGATATGGGAGAGGGACAGGAGAGGAGATGGTGAAAACAAGGAAGGAAGGAAATGAAGACAAGACAGACAGGCACAAGATTATGGTCTAGGCTTGTAGTGCTGGAAGAGGTGGTGACAGAAAAGAGAAAGAATGAGGGATGAGACAGACAGGGAGTAACAGAAAAGACTCGAGGCCAGGGTGAAGATGTAGCCGAGCGGGACAGAGTCCATCAAAAGCTTTGAGCGGTAAAGTTCAGGACGTAGTCACTCACAGAATCCTCATCATGAACGTTCATCTGAATTTTAACCGTATCACTGTAAGACCATCATAAAAAATGGTACATCTTTGTGGAACACCAGACCTTAATTGTGTGTTTACGGTGCTTTGCATAAGTATTCAGCCACCCTTGAATCTCTTCACAATTTGTAGTGTTATAATCTGGAAATGGATTTAATTATATATATATATAAAAAATATTGAAGTTGGGGTAGGGGGGGAGCAACAGTTCTAGAAAAGTATCAATCAGGATCAATCAAAGGAGGACAAGCACCAAAACTCGATGACTGGGAAAGAGGGGAATAGTCGGAGATGTCAAGGATAGCGCTCAACATGATGCTACCACCACCATGCTACACTGTTGAGACGCTCTCAGGGTGATGAGTAGTGTTGTGTTTCTGCTAAAAATTTAGGCCTCTGTGCCAAGGTCAATTTTGGTCTGGTTAGACCAGAGGAAAATTTTCCCACATACGCAGACTCTCCTACATGCCTTCTGGCACATTCCAAACAGAATTTCATACATCTCAGGATGGTTCATTAAAGCTCAGATTTCTGAAGGGTCTGGGCTACGGCTGTCCTGTGAACAGCTTCTCTCTTCTGAGCTGTGGATCACTCCAGTTCCTTTAAAATCACCCTTGACCTCGGGTGCATTCTCTTACCAGAGTTGTGGTTATGCAATGTTCTTTCCATTTTTAATAAAAGTATTAAATGGCACTCCACAGGATGTTCAAAAATCGGGATATTTATATGCCCAAACTGACTGATGTTTGAACATTAGTTCTGACTTGTTTAGATAGCTCGTCTGTCTTCACAATGCTGTTTGTTTAGGTATGTTCTCTAAGAATATTGTAGAACCTTCCAGAAACAGGAATGGTATATTTATATTGGGTTCCAGGAGGACTCTGTGAAATTGTGACTTAATGGTGAATGCTTTGGCAGGATGTACACTGCAGCAAAAAAAAATAAAATAAATTAATTAATTAAAAAAAAAAAAAGCCTTTCTTGGAATAAGCAAGACACTTAAATCTAGTTAAAGTGAACAAAAAATTAAGCGAAAACAATCTGCCGAAGGGGTAAAGCAAAACTGACTTGGTAAGAATTCTTGAAAATAGCATAAATATCTAGTCACTAGAAACACTAGTGGATCTTAAAACTAAACAAAAATGCCAAAATTTAAGCAAGTTGTGATTATTACAGGTAATGGAAACTCGGTTATTCAAGATAGACTTACTTAAAATGAGTATTTTGGTCACTTGATTGAGCAGGCTTAATTTAAGATTAATAACTAGCTTACAAAAGAAAAAACTTATATAATGACTCAGCATAATAAAAATAAGTGACTTACTTGTTATTTCTTTTAGCATTTTTATTGAAACAGGGAAATATTCCGTAATATATAGTCGTTTCAGGGATTGTAGAAGGCGGCGGATGCAAGCGCAGATTTTTATTGACTAAAGTGCAAGACAAACAACCAAAACAGTGAAAACAAGATTCATAAACGTAACAGCAGACTCCAGGCAAAAACGTGCGGACTATGAGAGCGGCTGGATGACAAATGAACACAACAACAACAACAACAAAAGCTTGACAGTCCGGTGCTGAAAAACTAGAACTAGCCGTATATAGCGGTGCTTATTAAGGGTCCTACAGAACAGGTGTGAGTGATCAGTGGGACATGTGACATGCCGGGGCTGATGGGTAATGTAGTTCAGTGTGGATTTCCGCATTAATTACGACACACAGCTGCTTCGGTGAAAGATTGAAGTCTTGTTCCTCGGCTTTGATGTTACGCAAACCGTTGTTATAGCTTGTTACTGGTTAAATCTTGCTCAATATTACCTGGAAGATCCTATTATAAGACAAAGTTAGATATATATTCCTAAAATGAGATTACTTTTCTAATGCAAAACATGCTTGACAAGATCATTTTTCTTTTTACACAAAAAAATAAGACTCATCTCCAAGAAACAAGGCTTTATATATATATATATATATATATATATATATATATATATATATATATATATATATATATATATATATATATACTTTCTTGGAATTTCTTTTTTTGCAGTGTACAGAGTTTGTTGTCCCGGACTTTTGTTTTCATAGGTCCTTGGTCTACATGATGATGTTTGTTTAGGTGTTTGCTCTGGGTTCTTACAAGAACAGGTGTGTTTATATTGAGAGTGGACTCCATTTAACCAGTTATGCGACTGCTTCCGAACTAATTTAGGGGTTTCACAGTGATGGGGGGGGTGAATACTTATGCAATCACAACTTTTGTGTAGATTTATATAGACATATAATCCCAGTTAAGTTCATTTCAGTTCCAGGTTGTAACACTACAAAATGTGGAAATTCAACAAAGGGAATACTTATGCAAAGCAGTGTACAGTGTGTGTGTGTGTGTGTGTGTGTGTGTGTGTGTGTGTGTGTGTGTGTGTCAGTACATGTTATATTCTAAAAATAATGATCTCTTTATTGCCTGCTGTGGCTTTTGTTCAGGAGGCTACAGATGCATAGCTTTGTCTATGGTGAGTGTGGGTGTGCGAGTGGAGAGAGAAGAAGAGAGTGTCAGTTATTCTTACATTCAGACTCGATTCTAAATTTTACACTTCAGCTGACTTTAGTGAACACTAAGCAGCCGACATGAAATCAACCACATGAGTTAAAATACCTGTTAAAGGTCTACTTACTTCAGAATAAACATATTAATTTGACATTACTGAGTGTGAGAAAGCTGACTGAAACGGTCTGATCTGATTTGCAGTGGTTTGCAGTGGTCTCATATTCTGTGTGTGTGTGTGTATATATATATATAAACTCATTCCCTCCTGAAACGCTGCTGGCCTGGTGCCGGAACTGTTTTCTTTTCTTTTTCTTTTTTTTTTTTTAAAGAACCAACCCATTTAAGCACCAAACAACAATCTAAAGAGCTTTCCTAATGCACATGAAGAATTGTACATCTGGCTCTGAGAGCATGTTATACCATCCAAAGTTAAAGATGCAGACATCTGATTAGACAGAAGCACGTTTTGTATTGCTTTTAAAGAGTTTTTAGATGCTTAAAGCATCAGGAAGGTAACGTCTACTTAGGTTGTTGCCTATCAATTGGTTATTTCCTTTACAGTATTTAATATCGGCAGTAATCCAGTTCCTGCACGTTTTTTTTTTTTCCGCAATCGCAGAAATGAACGCAAAATCGAGCAAACTCCCGAATATCTGAGAGATTTTCAGCAGGTTTGGGCCAAAACGTGTCATGTGACATCATCACAACGCGCATTCAGTCGAATGCAGTGCGTCGAATATGAGTACAGCTGGACGGTCTCATTTACCAACAAACATCACTGGGAAAGACTATTATGTGCAATTTCACCAATTCATGTAGTTTTCCACACACACACACACACAAAAAAGCACAAAATATTCTGCAAATTTCGAAAAAATCCGCAGAAAATTCGAGCGCTATTGGCCGCGACAATCACGGTGAAATCCTGTACGGACCGGCAATCTTGCCATTTTCATATCTTATCAAAATAACTCGCCCCAAACTCGCCCTGCGTTAAAGCCCCTTACGTGAATGGTTCCTTGGTTCCAAACCAACAACATTTTCATAATAAAACTGAAGAGATTTTGCTAGCTAAGAAAGGGCTCTTTTACACTGTGGAATGGTTCCAGCACCAGAACCTTGTCAGTAGAAAAAGTGTGTTGTGTGCTGTATATCTGTCTAAATCCGATGCTTCTTACAGCTTTGTATTGAAGTGTCTAAGAGTGTCTAAGAAGGAGAGAGATGCATGCACGTTCTGCAATGCCGTTCATTTTGTGTTTCACCACGAGTATGTTTGTGCATGTTTTCTCCAACCCAGGGCACGGGGGGCGCCCAGAAGGCTGAGAAGTCATCAGGCGAGAGGAAGAGCTCTCTAGAAGATCACCACCACCACCACCACCATCACCGCCACCACCATCGCTTGCAAAAGCAAGAGAGCCTGGACCAAGCTGAGGAGGACGATCCTGAGGAAGAGGCTATTAGAGAACAGAGAGTCTTACGGAGTGAGCGAAGAGCACCGCACATACACCACCGCTCTTCATCCACACGGACCGATCAACACAATCACCACCATCATCACCACCACCATCACAGTCGCACAACACACACACTCTCCAGGCAAGAGACGCTGGAGAGCAGAGACTCTGCATGTGCAGAGCCGCACGCCACTCTCACACACTCAGATCCACCTACACACTCGCATACACGCCACACAGGGGAGGAGGAAGAAGAGGAGGACGAGGAGGAGGAGGAGGAGGAGGACGACGACGACGACGAGGAAGAAGAAGAGGAGGAGGAGGAAGATCAGCCTGTTCAACATAACCATCATCACCACCATCATCATCATGCTAAGGCAGGGAGGGACAGAGAGCGCGAGCACGATCACAGTGAACGGAACGGCCGGCAGCGTGGACAGCAGAGATCACAACGCGAGCGCTATCACGAGTGTGAAAGCCAACACTCTATTGAAGAAGAAGAGAAAAAAGACGAGACGGACTGGGAGACCGATCCCTACATCGAGCAGTAACACACAAACACACACAGACATGGACTGCATCGAACAGACGTTAAAACATCATACACCAAAAGCTAGATTCAGGTCCAGAATTATTGCCAGCCTTTGATCGACATCAGTGAAGACAAAAGTAGGGAACATTTAAAGGTGCAGTTTGTAATGTTTAAAATGTGTCCCTAGACCTATAATAATGATAGCACTTTGAAGATAATGTTCGAAAAACTGCTGTGTGCAATATTGCAGGGTGATTGATTTGCCTAGTGTCTTCATTTCAGGCTTCAAGCCTCTAAACGAGCTCCTGGAAAGTCATCCGACTCGACTTTTCATAGATTCATCGTGACTGACCTCACAGACAGCAGAAGGCGTGAATAATTACAAACTGCTCCTTTAATACCGAGACACGATGTACTGTATAGAATCTTCTGGAATGCCATTCTGGAGATGCATCGAATTTGGCAACGTCGTTATAAATCCATGGAATAAACTAAATGTCTTCTAAACAGAACGTTAAGTACGTTGTCTACCCTCCCGGACATCGCGTCTATCATTCCAAATATTATTATAGTACACATTTTGAGGGATTATGGGATACTTGTCCATACAGATACTTTAGTGTTGTGCCTATGAACTGCCAAATCTGTAGCGATGGACCGAGATCAACGCATCGACTAGTAAACAATGCACGTTTCTTTGAATGCCACAAACGCCAGTGGCGTAGATGACGCACGGGGTCAGATTTCCGTTTCGGTCTCGTCTGACGTGTTCCAGTTCACTTTAGGTTCAGGCTCATTGCAAAGAATAAATGTGTAGTAATATAAAATAAATTAGATATAGAACATAGAAAATGATGAAGCTAATAATGCTAATTCTGGGCCTGTCACACCTCACACACATATACACACATACACCATGTGCTGCTATCCTGCCCTCTGGACTTTTGGCTCTCTGTTACTATGCCTCCTTTGTAAAGACTGGTGTTTTTAAAGATAACATTATTGTAAATAAGATCTAGGTATCCATGCAGACTTGTTCTATCAGTGTGTGGACACGTGAATATTAAACAATAAATATGAGTCATTATTAATTTCCTATGGCATGAATAATGGAGGTGTGTTTTTCCTATCTGGTTGACCTTTGATCTTTGTTTCTTTTGAATGATTTTGCATCTACCTTTGAATGCATTCTAGTTGCTCTTGGATTAGAGAGAAATGTGATTAAATGTCATTTAAAATGATTACACTTTAATTCAGAACATCATTTCTACATTCAACAGGATCCAACTCATAGTTTTGATTAGGCAGGTGAAGATATACAGTGTACTCCGGTAATATTGGCACCCTTGGTAAATATGAGCAAAGGCGGCTGTGAAAAAAATGGTCTTTATTGGTTAAATTTTTGTCCAAAACATTCACAGATATACTCTGCTCTCATGGATATCAAACAATTGCAAACAAAACACAGGTGTACTTTATATACGTTTGTTAAATATAGGTGTGCCACAATTATTGCCGGCCTTTTAGTCAGTACTTTGTGCTGGCTCCCTTTGCCAAGATAACAGCTCTGAGTCTTCTCCTATAATCCCTGAGGAGGTTGGAGAATACATGGTGAGAGATCTGAGACCGTTCCTCCATACAGAATCTCTCCAGATCCTTCACATCTCCTCTTCAGGTCACCCCACAGGTTTTCTATGGGTTTCAAGTATCTGCATGACCTATACATTGTGCTGCTACCATATGATTGGTTGACTGGATACATATACAGTTTGTGTGTGTGTGTTTAGTCCCATGAATTCTTTAATTCTCTGTTTTATGCAAATATACACGTGCAATTTGATTGATTTAATTGATTTGTGAGTGAACTACAGTGAAGCACATGCCCCTGCCTTTAATGCATGCGCACACACACACAATGCTCTCAAGCAAATCTCAGCTGTGCTCCTAAAATAACCAACACGATTCTCCACCCTGATTTCCCTCTTCATTTGTTTCAAGATCTGCAGGGAGGAATTATACTGTACATTTTTAGTCTGTGACTTGTTACATATTGCCTGTATATGGTGATTACTGTCTACTAAGATTCATCCAAAATCTGCGTGTGTGTGTGTGTGTGTGTGTGTGCGCGTTCCCGAAAGGAGGAATGATGAAATGGTTCCGATTGGTCACTATAAATAGGATGCTGAAAGATCTGTGAATGTCCCAGGTGGGGAGGCAGTCATTTTAAGTCGTCATAACAGCAGCAACGATGGTGCTGAAGTCTAATTTTGGGTGCGAAAATGCTTCCAGACACCCCCACGTTCACACTCGCTAACCATCAAATCCTGTGCAGCTCCTTACAATGAACTTTCTTCTAAATCGGGATTCGTCTACTTAAATAGACAACCCCAACATTAGACGACGAGTCTTAAAGACACGTCAATTATATAGGAGTGATGGACCCAAATGAACTTTCCCTCCGGGTGTATGTCTCTTTACACGAGATCAGTTCAATCGAATTTCTTTATTGCCTGACCACTTAAATCACTGCTCTGGTGTCAGATCTGCCGGTGCGATCGTCTAAAATAACTATTTAAAAAGGTATCTGCTTTCAGAAGGTTTATCTGTGTTCGTTTACAAAGTGCGCGCACTAAATATTAAAGCATGTTCATTTCCATGTGTCCATCTTCTTAATATTCTTCCGGCATTTTGATTAAAAACCGGCTCCGCTTCTCCATTTTAAAAAAATAATTAAAAAAAAAAAAAAAAAAAAAAAAAAAAAAAAAAAACTGTTCAGTGCTCGCATCTGTTGATTAACGAATTCAGCTTCTGGTCATTGGCTGTGTGTGTGAGAAACTGTCAATACCATCGTGTCCTCTGGCTGCATGTTGCTTCCTGGTCACAGTCCAATGGTCACGCAAACCCAACCATCACCATAGCAGCCGCTGCGTCACTGTTGTCATGGCAACGGAAGCAGAACTACGCATGGCACCACCCCTTCTCTCCCCTCCATTCATGCCGTCCGTTCAGCCCTCCCTCCCAGGCACTCGTTTCCATCGGCCTCCTCGAGCTGCTTCGGGAACACGTGTCTGAGCGAACGTGCGTTATCTCTTGCTGAACTTCGCTATGAAGAACCCGATAGTGTCTGTGTTGGCTTTTAGCAGGAGATCGTTAGAGGCGTGACTGTCAGTACCCTCGCGCCATGATAATTCTGGGCGGAACCTCTGCAGCAGCCTCCGCTGGTCACATGATAATTCGGCTCCAGGCATGCCTTGGGATCCAAGGTGTGGCTCCTGGGAAATGAACAAAGATGCCATTTTATCTATCAAGACTTTACTTGGAGTCAATTCCGACTTTTTTTTTTTTTTACCAAATATATTCGCACACCATGCTGGACCCGCATGTACGGATCAGCAAAACCTTAAGACAAGCGCACACACAAAATAAATAAATAAATCATTGTTCATGGGTCAAAGCCCTGACCTTATTTTCATTAAACCAGAGGTTAGGTAAAATTGCTAGCTAGAGGACCTTAAAGTCCCTATTCTATACAATACTTGTCTGAGCTCATACTCTCACCTGTGGCTCCAGAGTTAAACAAGGGAATGTTTTCAATGCCCAGGCCACCTGCTCTTCATTCTCAGCAAGCGTTACAGTGCAGGTACTATACACCAACACACCTCCCTTCTTCAAGAGCTGCACAGCCTGTAACACACACAGTCACATTACATGTACTACATTGTGATACAGACAAACGACCCCATCACAATACAGATTCATAACAGGTGCCAGCTTTCCAGCCCTGATACTGCACTGTGTTATTACGTTCATACTTTATGTGTGCAGGAAATGGGCTCCAGGATGCACATCTGCAATCCTGGTCTAAAACAATATCCTACAGGGAATGGACTTGGCACAGACGAGAAAGCAAACTGCACCATCTACTGGCAATTACTGCATCTCACACACACACAAGCAAGGGGTTGTGTTTTCCGTGTGTATGGGCCTTTTAGCTCTGCGCAGTGGTCAAGAACCCGATATCGGTTTGTTTTTGTTTGATTTTTAACACCTATGGCTATTTGCATGGCGAGAAACGTCTAAGGAACTCTATATACGGTTTTTAACATCTATATTTTTTCCCCCTAAAAACGCTAAAATTGCATTAAGTTTAACTTTGTTACAAATTTCTTCGAGTGTTGACTGAATAAAAAAGGATTCTCACGGGGTTAAGACCAGTACAGTCTAATAAAACATGTTTCAGGGATAATGAAATGATGGAGTCTGGCAGACGGTACATGTTGGCGAGTCTTCTCCTAATATTAAAAACTCCTGTGTCGTCCTGGAGTGACCTGTTCGACAGCGGGTGTAGACGATCTTTGTTTCTTGTTAGGTCTAAAATTATTTGTTTTGTTTTTTTTAAGTTCCAGAGGGGATTCTACAGAAGTGTATCTGTTCCAGTATGCTCAGATCTACTTTGTGATTGTGTAAATGTGGTTTGATTTGTAGTCTGAAAGGTCAGATATGTCTTGGTTTTTGTTCGTATACGCTTGAAGAAGGGGTTGACAAAACAGGGCGGTAAGATGGATTTTCTTTGTTGTAAAAAGAAAGGCCCCTAATGCTAGTCGTATGCCTTGATGATGTCATAAGCCAGGCGTACGCCTCGATGATGTCATAAGCCAGTCGTACGCCTCGATGATGTCATAAGCCAGTCGTACGCCTCGATGATGTCATATGCCAGTCGTACGCCTCGATGATGTCATAAGCCAGTCGTACGCCTCGATGATGTCATAAGCCAGGCGTACGCCTCGATGATGTCATAAGCCAGGCGTACGCCTCGATGATGTCATAAGCCAGGCGTACGCCTCGATGATGTCATAAGCCAGGCGTACGCCTCGATGATGTCATAAGCCAGGCGTACGCCTCGATGATGTCATAAGCCAGGCGTACGCCTCGATGATGTCATAAGCCAGGCGTACGCCTCGATGATGTCATAAGCCAGGCGTACGCCTCGATGATGTCATAAGCCAGGCGTACGCCTCGATGATGTCATAAGCCAGTCGTACGCCTCGATGATGTCATAAGCCAGTCGTACGCCTCGATGATGTCATAAGCCAGTCGTACGCCTCGATGATGTCATAAGCCAGTCGTACGCCTCGATGATGTCATAAGCCAGGCGTACGCCTCGATGATGTCATAAGCCAGGCGTACGCCTCGATGATGTCATAAGCCAGGCGTACGCCTCGATGATGTCATAAGCCAGGCGTACGCCTCGATGATGTCATAAGCCAGGCGTACGCCTCGATGATGTCATAAGCCAGGCGTACGCCTCGATGATGTCATATGCCAGGCGTACGCCTCGATGATGTCATATGCCAGGCGTACGCCTCGATGATGTCATATGCCAGACGTACGCCTCGATGATGTCATATGCCAGTCGTACGCCTCGATGATGTCATATGCCAGGCGTACGCCTCGATGATGTCATATGCCAGGCGTACGCCTCGATGATGTCATATGCCAGGCGTACGCCTCGATGATGTCATATGCCAGTCGTACGCCTCGATGATGTCATATGCCAGTCGTACGCCTCGATGATGTCATATGCCAGACGTACGCCTCGATGATGTCATATGCCAGTCGTACGCCTCGATGATGTCATATGCCAGGCGTACGCCTCGATGATGTCATATGCCAGTCGTACGCCTCGATGATGTCATATGCCAGACGTACGCCTCGATGATGTCATATGCCAGTCGTACGCCTCGATGATGTCATAAGCCAGGCGTACGCCTCGATGATGTCATATGCCAGTCGTACGCCTCGATGATATCAAATGCCAGTCGTATGCCTCGATGATATACGGATATACAAGAGTCGGATATACGATTTCCTGGCTGATCCATACACAGGGAGCACAGGGAGAACATGCAAACTCTATGTAGGGTGGAGGCGGGATTAAAATCTCCAACCCTGAAGGTGCGAGGCAAACATGCTAACCACTAAACCACCGTGCAATGAAACATTAACCAAAGTCAAAAAATGTACAATATGTGCTAAAATCATTTGCATCACTTGGTGGTGATGTGAATGAAATGATGACCGTGTCTCTTAAGTGAAAAATTAGAGAAGTTCCATTACTTTCCTGTTTTCCGTGTACGTATGTGTCCCTACCGTGCGGAACAGTTTTCTCTGTAAAGGCTGGTATGAGCACACTTCCTTGAGACCGTAGTTGAGCGCCATGTTAGGTCTCTGTCCCATCCCACTGCATGGGGCGTCTAATAATATCCGATCAAAACTCTCTTCTGGGAACGGAGGAGTGTCTGCTGAAATGCACAAAATTATACAAATCACATATCGAAATCAGCATTGCTCAATAAAGGCTTCATAAATGATCTGCCTTACAAAATAGGACACTATGACAGACGCTCTGTTCAAACCCGCGGCTGGTGCGAACTTAAACATCATTCTCAAATCTGATTGGTCAGAAGGTGTTGGATTCATTTTCTATAAAAGAGCACCTCTGACAGCCGTACCAGCTGCGACAGCCACGTTTATGCTAGTGTACTCGGTTTAATACGTTATCAGCGCCAGTAATAACTCATTTCACAGGGAATTGTATGGCACAAGCTCCACATAAACAGATCTGTATCTGTAAGGTAGCATTTATTTAAACATTTTGGGACGTAGTATCCAATGCCAGTGCTTCGTAAAAGTTCGCTTTCCACCACTGGAGAGTTTTCAGTACGGAGGACAGCAGTTTATAGCTGCTATAAGATAACGCCTTACAAATATTCCACAACATTAAATGTACAAAGGAAACTGAAATGAAGGTGATCTGGTCAGTACCTGTACTACAGTCGTGGGTAAGATCAGAGCAGACGGCCTGTATGCTGTTGTAACAGTGCGCTTTAATGCAGTGTAGACGCAGAGCCTGAGCATTCTCACTGATCTTCTCCACTTTGGATTTGATCTTGTCCAGAGCCACTACCACTCCCTGTCACAGACACAAAACACCAAAGGAGGAATCGAGTAAATAAAGCACACGTGTAGATGAACGTGAAATCGTTACATACAGATGAAGCTCCATGTGGGGTAAACCACTCCTGGCTAGTCATTCCTGATCAAAAAGAAAAATCTATTAGAAACATCATTCATCTGAAACGTAATCGATCAGACAAGGCGTGTTTGGTGTCTGATGTCTGCGTGTTTAGATTTGTTCTGGGACTCTAAGAATAATGTATCTAACAGCTGGGGCAGTGGTGTGTCAGTGGTTAAAGGCTATGGGTTACTGATCAGAAGGTCAGGAGTTCAAGCCCCAGCACTGCCTAGCTACCTCTGTTCGACCCTTGAGCAAGGCCGTTAACCCTCAACTGCTCAGTTGTATAAATGAGATAAACGTTAGTCACGCTGGATAAGAGCGTCTGCCAAAAATACCGTAAAATAAATAAATAAATATAAATAAACGATCGCTTCCAGTTTAGCCCTGTGCAAACTGCATGATTCAAACATTACTCTCTTGCCTCAAACTGTTTTGAGTTGTTCGGTATCCAGTACACAATAGATTTGTGTACATGGATCTGACACTGTATGACAAGCTGTGATTCAGGACGATGAACAAAATCGCACTGAAAAGCTAAAAACAGTAACGGCAGCCATCAGTAGCGGCTGGAACTGCTTTGTTTCTCAGCGTACTGTTTAGTTTGTCACTCTCTGTACAAGCACAGGACTCTGAGTCATCGGTCATGTTTACATTAGCAACGATCCCACAATCCCACAGCACAGCTGCCAATCAGAGTTTAAAATCCAAATGTATGCAGTATAGTGTATAAATCAGCCATGATATTAAAACTACCTGCCTAATTTTGTGTACGTCCCCCACCAAAACAGCTCTGATGCGTCCCACAGAGGCTTGGTTGGATTGAGAATTGGGACTGGGGAAATTGTAGGTCGGTTACGCACCTTGAACTCGGTCATGTTCCTCAAAACATTCCTGAACGGTGTTTTGCAGTGTGTCAGAGCGCATTATCCTGCTGAAACAGGCCACTGATATTAAGGAATACCGTTGTCATGAAGGGGTGTACTTGGTCTGCAACAGTGTTTAAGTAGGTGGTACGTGTCAAAGTAACATCCGCAGACTGTGCGTCAGATTGTCCTTCCTTGGACCACTTTCGGTAGGTACTAAACACTGCATACTGGGAACAATACCGAGCCATGTACGCACAGTCACACTCACCTGATCAGCCATGAGAGCAGCTATGTGTGTAGTCTTTCCTCCAGGAGCTGCACACATGTCCAAGATCCTCTCACCAGGACGAGGCCCCAAAACATGGCCCACCACTACTGACGGGAGGTTCTGCGCATGTGTGCATGCACGCATGCGCACACACAGAATGATAATTATTACATGACGGATTATTATTCCATCTCAATTTAGTCCTTCAGACAAACATGAAGTCATACCTGCAGGAACACTTCATTTGGCAGCACGCCATCAAAGGATGGGCTTTGGTAAAGAGCGTCTACCATCCTAATGGCCACGCCTCTAAAAACAAGACAAACAGAAAAAAAGGAATCACAATAAGTCGAGGATCCGTTTCTAAGATTTGGTTAACCATTTTGTTTTCCCTTCTTCTAATTTAGGGGAATTACAATTTACCTCACTGGTCCTTCTGCACAGAATATATCAGAACGGTTCATCACACACACACCATTCCCCAAGAAGACCTTCTTCCCCAGGAACTCTTTAGCTCCTCGTGTGCACCTGCCCTCCACATCTGAGAACACCGACACTGCGTCACCTGCTTTCATAACTGAGACATGCGGAAAACACACACAT